>NW_022196903.1:72460191-72506121 GCF_008632895.1 Mastomys coucha
GTGTGTGTGTGTGTGTGTTTGAGTTCATGGGTTTAGACCTGAGTATATGTAATGGACTGGAAAAGAAGGTAATGGAAGAGAAAGGACAGAAGATGAGAAGAGTGGGGATGGGAAGGTAAGGAGGAAAGATAGTTGAGAGAATTTTTCACTACCGTCAGGTTGCAGACATTGTCAGACCATTGACATTCACTGTGGGATCATCTAATGTAAGGTATCTGCTTTATACCCACTGCTACCTTTATCAGGCAGTGCAGAAGACTCCAAAACTATGTATTCTGCAGGTTTGTGACGTCTGAGTTCTTTATATATTTTTTTCTCTGATTTACTGACTATAGTAATCAAATATTTGTGTGTGTTTTACCTTTGAGATAAATTCAGTTCCATTATTAAGTAGATTGATTTTAGGCTCTGGTCCCATGTTGGTTATTCCATATTTTTAATCACTCATTAAGTCATTAAGGTGATTGTTTGGCTGAGGGGTAATGACTTAATTAATAATATAAGTAGATTTCAACAGTTATATGTAGGAACTCAATTCCTAATTCCCTCCAACCCAAACCAAATTCTCACTCTTTACTTGAACCTTAACAAAGATGAAAGAAGATTTATATGTCCTTGGAAAAAAAAAAGATGTTTCATTCATTCATTCATTCACCCATTTATTATATATATGCTTACGGATACTAACAGACACACAGTCATATGATCCCAGTTCTTTATAGTGCTGAGATTGAAAAATTCTAGTTTAAATAAATAGTTTCATGAACCAATGTGAAAAATGACACATGCAAGTGTCACAAAAAAGTAAAAAAAAAAAAAAAAGGCACAGTGCAGGTTCTTTATACAGAACATGTTAATGCCACATCTTAAAGAAAAGATAAAGAGGATATTTATAGTAACAAATGAAGTCTTACCAAAGTTATGGCAATTTCTAGAAGATTCCAAGACATGTTACCTCACAGAAAAAATACAATTGTTTGTCCAGTCTTATAGGTAGTTGATTAAAATATTTATAACACTTCCTTCTGCTATTCCTTGTTTTTTTGTCTTTATAAAAGTAGTGTTTGAAATATTTAAAAGAAACTAAAGAGATGAACATATGCTAAAGTTTTTATTTTTTGTTCATCTTTGTAGGTATCCACAATTATGGGTAAATCACTGATGTATAAAACTATACCCTGTATTTACGTTACTGCTTAGCACATTGAGAGATACTGGATACCTTCTTAATATTCTCTCTCTGCTCTTCAGGAAAATTTCAAGTCTCCACTATTTAAAACCTTGGCCACTAGGCTTCAGTTCTCTGGACTAATAGTGGACTAATAGTTTTTCCTTTTTAGAGAGGCCTTCTATGAGCCTTGGTTAGCCTACCACACTATTTTATTCTTTAATTCTTTGTGTCTTTCTTTTTTTTCTTTCTTTCTTTCTTTCTTTCTTTCTTTCTTTCATTTTTTTCTCTCTTTTTTGACAGTTTGGTCTCTATCAAAACTGACAAGGATTTATAGATATGAATTTCTTTTAATTTTCAGTTAGAAAATGACAATTCTAAAGAATAAAGTGAAATATTCACCTTATTCAATGATTAATAAATAAAATGATAAATAAATAAAGTACAATATGATGTGGAAGTTGTTAGATTCAAAGAAGATATACCAGACAATATTTTCATCTATTCAGAAATAAAGTTTCAACAAGCCCATTTTATGTGACTTTGAACAACAGAATATAAATTATAGTGCCTACTAATCCTATTTTAAACACCTGCTACATGCTGGTCATGCTTCTTATTGTGTTGAATAAATTAATTTGTGAAGTTTCCCTTAATATTATTTCATTATCTACATAGGTTTTTGTTTATTTATTTGGTTCTTTGTTTATTGGTTTTTTAAAAGCTAGGATTACATGTGGGCGTTTTCATGCTCAGCCACAGTGATGTTTTATAAGCATAACCATTCCAGAAATATAGATCTTTACGATTTGTCTGAATTTCCCATCTTTCTTGCTGACATTATTTTTTAAAAAGCAACAACAAAAACTGGTAATAAGAACATCAAGGAAGTCCCATTTTCAGAAGAGATGGTATAGTAGCATTTGGCTTTCTTTACACATTTCATTTCATTGCTTAGCCAGGGTTCATTCCTGGTCTGGAGCTCTGAAGTTAATACAGTGGTTTGATAAGTTGAACCTGTAGATTTTGCAACAGTTCCTTTTTCTTACTCTGGCTTCAAAAGCTGATCATATACTTACATAGACCATAATTCTTTCAGCCAGTGTAGTTATGAGGCCCTGGAGGATTCTAAACGAGCAGAAGCACTAGCATTTAGCTCCTAACCAGTATGCATGGCAGACATTAGGGGCATTTTGGATGGTGCCGCATCTCTTAGAGAATGTACTGAAAATCAGTTGATGGAGAGCTATAGTGTCTATCTACACTGAGATGGCATGTAGCCCATGTTTGAGTAATTTGTGTTCTAAACATAGGGCAATCTCCTGTACTTGCTTTCAACTTTAGGCACCCTTCTGACTTGTGATTCTTGCTGTCAGATCTCTATCTGCATAAATACAGAGTGAGATCAGACTCTGGTTCTACTCTCTGACACTCATGTTCTTGGGGATTATATTTGCAGTTGTGTGCAGAGTGCCGATCGCATACACTTGAAGTCAAACATCAATTTATATATCTAGCTGGTGAATCGAATACTTCAGCTCATTTTATGCGTGGTAATCTGGTAAATAAGAGAAATCAAGGTTCCAATCTATAAAGCATAGTTGATTATCAATCTAAGAAAGTAACTTGATACCACTAATGTGCAGAGTCCTCATCTACATAGGTCCTAGAGGTTTGTCGGAGTTTAAATTTCTATAATAAAGGAATGGAGAAATAGATGCTTGTGGGGCAGTGGAGGGCAGTGGTCTGTTCAGAAAACTTAGGCTCAGTAGAATAATTGGCCTTGAGTACTGGAGCCTCAATAAGCAGTTTCTGCTTGAAGGGGGCAGAAGGAGTTCACTAGAACTCCTGAGTCTTTGGCTCCTGCTTCAGTCACAACCCCTCACAACTGTCCCCACAGGAGATGTGTGCTCTATCAGGCAGACAATGCCCCAAGCTCTGAGCATTCTAGCTGGACCCTGCCTCCAGTCAACTGACCACAGCCAGGCATGCCTCACCCCCAAAGACAGATAGCCACGCCCCATACAATACAAAGTGCTATTTGCCCCTTCTCCCTGTCTTGCTCTTTGTCTCTTTCCTCTCTTGCTTCTTTTCTTCCTCTCTAGCTCTTGCTCTCTTGCCCTCTTCCTCCTCTCTCTTGCTCTTTGTTTCCTCTCTTGGCTTTTTTCTCTCGTTTCCTGCTCTTTATTCTCTTCTCTTGCCTTCTTGCTCTTACTTTATTCCTCTCCTTTCTGTCTCTCTTTCTCCTCTTCTCCTTTCCGTCCTTTCCTCTCCTTCTCTTTACTTGACCGGATTATTTTCTCTTTCCTATAATAAAATATCTCATTCATACATTGCCTCATTTTTGACTAACACACCCTACCACAGGCATTAGCAGCAGGAGAGAGCTGCAGGCCACAGCAGCGAACCTGCCCATGGTACAACTGCAGCCCTACACGAGGCTAAGGAACTCCTGCCCTGCAGTAACAGAACAGCTGCAATGCTGCTTTTCCCCCATGCCTTTTTTCCTCTCATCCCTAGCCCTCAGCGGCATCCAGCAGCTTCTGTGGTGTTCTTTAGCTGGGAACCTAAGCCCCTGGCTTCCCAGCAGGACAAGGGACCCCTACAACTGTCTCATTATCTCTGCCTCAGGTGGACTGGGACTTAGTTGCGCCCCCTTCCCGCACCCTCCCCCCCAGTGAGGTAAAGTGTATAGACAGACACTTTATGCTTATGCTGGTCACATCTCAAGATCTCTGGCCTGAGTGTAAGGTCACAGTACCTTATTAACCTTTTGTTCCTTGACTGGCCGGGTGCTTACACAAGGTGTGTCAGTTCCCTTGAGGTAGTGTGCTCTGACCAGTGCAACCACAGTAGCGGGGAGTGGGGGGTCAGCTCCAGTCCTGCTGTTGAGATGAGTGTGGGCCACAGAGAGAGTGCATCTGCTCCAGAGAGGGTAAGGTGAAGAGACCCAGGCCTCAGAACTGAGCTGCCCTGGTACAACAGATGCTTAGTTAAGAATGGTTACTGCTCTTTCAGGGGCCTGTGGTTTGAATCTCTGCACTCACATTGCATAGCTCACAAACCCCTGTAACTTAAGTTCCAGGTGATCTGTTGTACCTATACATAAAAATCAAATTGCTTAATGAGTTTAAACTACTAAAAAGACATCTTATGTTTTATAACTTTCTTTAATGGGATGCCTTGCTTTTCCAAGCCTTATGATCGTTTATGAAATTTTTATTTGTTTTTTGTCTTTTGAGATATGAGTATTGCTAAATAGCCCAAGCTTGACTGGAACTCATGACCATTCTGCTGCCTATCACAACTAATTTAAATTAAATTGTTGGAATACAATTTAGTTTGTAAGCTTCAGAAAACAGGGGATAAGGCTTGATGATGGCACATTAGCTTAGCAGTCACAGGGTCACACATTCTTGTCTCCACCACTGGGAAACCAAAGCCAAACAAGATGTGATTAGCTGGTACAACCCCTCTGGAAATCAGTTTGGTGGTTTCTCAGGAAATTGGACATAGTACTACCAAAGAACCCAGCTATACCACTCCTAGGCATATACACAGAAGATGCTCAAACATGTAATAAGGACACATGCTCCACCAGGTTCATAGCAGCCTTCTTTACAATAGCCTGAAGCTGGAAGCTACTTAGATGTCCATTAAAAGAGGAATGGATACAGAAAATGTGGTACATCTACACAATGGAGTACTACTCAGCTATTAAAAACAATGAATGTATGAAATTCTTAGGGAAATAGATGGACCTGGAGAATATAATGCTGAGTGAGGTAACCCAATCTCAAAAGAACACACACAGTATGTACTCACTAATAAGTGTATATTAACCCAGAAGCTTGGAATTTCCAAAATATAATCCACAAACCACAAGAAATTCAAGGAAAAGGAAGACCAAAGTATGGATACTTCGTTCCTTCTTATAAGGGGGAACAAAATACCCATGGAAGGAGTTGCAGGGAAAAACTATGGAGCAGAAACTGAAGAAAGGACAATCCAGAGACTGCTCCACTTGGGAATCCTTTCCATATTCAATCACCAAACCCAGACACTATTATGGATGCCAGCAAGTGTTGGTTGACAGGAGCCTGATATATCTGTCTCCTTAGGGGCTTTGACAGTGCCTGACTAATACAGAAGTAGAGGCTCACAGCCATTCATTGGACTGAGAACAGGGTCCCCAAGGAAGGAGCTAGAGAAAGGACCCAAGGAGTTGATGGGTTTGCAGCCCCTTAGGACGAACAACAATATGAACTAACTAGTACCCTCAGAGCTCCCAGGGACTAAACCATCAACCAAAGAGTACACATGGTGGGACTCATGACTTCAGAAGCATATGTATAGCAGAGGACGGACAGCCTAGTCAGTCATCAATGAGAGGAGAGGCCCATGCCCTGTGAAGGTTATATGCCCCAGTGTAGGGAAATGCCAGGGCCAGAAAGCAGGAGAGGGTGGGTTGGTAAGTATGGGGAGGGGGAGGAAACAGGATTTTTTTTTTTGAAGGGAATCTGGGAAAGGAGATGTCATTTGAAATGTAAATAAAGACAACATCTAATTTAAAAAGTATGGAGAACAAAACATTTAGTAGTGTCTTCTTACTTTTCATTTGTTCCATTGTTATTTTGAACACATTGAATCTCGATAGGAAATTTTTAGAACCCAGAAAATGGAATATGGCTCACACTGGCAAATAATGTTTTCTCTTCAAAGAAATACGGTCTTTGAAAATAGGATGTCTTTTTCTGAGACAAGGTCTTATGTATCCTGGCTGGTCTTGAACTCCTGATCATGTTGGCTCCAATTCCCAAGTGCTAAGATTAGAGGAATGTACCAATACACTTGATTTTTTCTGTGCCGAGTTATCACCCAGGACTATGTGTGTGCTAGCAAACACTCTACTATTAACTTCCACCTGCAGATAAATAAGGACATTTGTAAGAGTATTTGTTATTGCCCTTTATTCATGCTTGCCTAAAACCCTGATAGGAAGCTAACTGGAAATGAAGCATGTTCATTGTATTAAAAGTAAGGGTTAAGATGATCAATTTCCTGTTTTGATAGGAAAATTTCTCAGTAGTTTCTAAGTCAGTTTGCTATTTGAACTAGAAGTTCTGAGTTCATGGGTACAGTGTTCACCTTAAAGCTTTAAGAGTAGAATTGGTCAATTAATAAATTGGGGACTGTCTCACAAGATGCCAGGTTCCTAATGGAAATGATGTATCTAGACAGTAAAGCCATTCTCAGTTCAGTACTTAGACTTTGACATGCAGAATTTCTTGTCTACTATACCTTTAGCAAAGCTCAACTGTCATATTCTACAGGACAGTCCTGCTGATATATCTGCATACAAAACAAACAAACAAACAAACCAAAAAAAAAAACAAATGAAAAACAGTCTTTTTATATTAATGCCTTATTTAAAGGACAAAAGTTTCACTCTAGTGTAATGTGCATCCAAGTAAGTACCAGTCGTATTTTAAAAGTAGAACAACTACTGCCCCATTGTTACTAGGGTTGTTTTCAATAAATATAACAATTGGAATTACAATCATTCGTACTATTTACTCTTGTCCTTAAGTGAGGTAATTATTACTTTTATATTTCAGTGTATTGAATACCTATCTTGTTTGTATTTTTCTATATCTACAGCAATAATAAACTTGAGTGGGTTATTTAACACTTAAGTTGCTATGTATTTATATTGTTTACAAAGGAGGCAATCTCCAATTTTTGATATTTAAACTTTAGATTTTGTGTCTTATCCATGTTTGTAGCCACAATTATAATTTGTTTGATGTTTTATACATATTTACTCTATTGCTTTTCTGTATAGAAATTAATTAATTATATGCATTTAACACAGTTTAATTATGTGTTGACATACCCACCCATTGGTAGATACTGAGATTATTATTTCACCCCATGAGCTGGCTAAGTTAGTTGCAGTCATAGCCTTGCTAATGCCCCTGAATTCCAATTGGGCCAAGTCAAAAATATCTATGAGGTGTTTTACTTGTAAAGTCTCTAGATTTAATGTAAATAAACAAATACATAAACAAATAAATAAATAAATAAATATTGTCATCAACGTATACTATGTGTGTATAGTGTTTGTGTATATGTGTGTGCACACACACAAATATATGTGTATGTGTGTGCACGTACATGTATACCTGTATTGGGATTAAAGTGCAATATTGGCTGTTGACTCTTATCAGTTTCATTGTATGATCTGTTGATTTTTTTTTGGTTGCCTGATGGATTTATAGGCCCACTTTCATCTCCTTGTAATTGCATTGAGATTACAAATCCTTATGTTACCATGTCTAGTCTTTATTTGTGTTCTGTGGACTTGAACTCAGAAACCCACATTTGTGTGGCAAATGCTTTGCCTACTAAACCATCACCCTCATGCTAATTTAAAATTTTCTATAATCTTCCATTAAAATTTTATTTCTTTAGTTACAGTTACTTATTTTGGGGGGGGAGGGGTAAATGTCATGTCTTATTTGGAGTTCTGATAGGGAGAGATTGAAAGTACAGGTATGTGCTCTCAGGACCAACTAAGGCCAGAATTAGCCAAAGAACATTGGAGTTCGGGATAAATAAATATATTCCTCTTGGAATGCTAGGAGACATGGAGCCCCTAAATCATGGCAACCTGCATTCTATCAGATCCTAAAGTTTGTCAAGAAAAATGAGCCAGCATAAGTTAGTTTCATTACTTTTGTGGCATGTTTACTGTTTGTTTGTTTAAAGGCTTCTTAATACATTGTAAAATAAAATAAAATACAAAGTAAAACATTTTAGATTTCTTACAGCCTTTTAAAGGGAAAATTAATTCATGAGTGCCTATGATTTCTTTTTGTAAATAATTTAAATGACCTTTGGTAATTAAAATAGAAATATAAGTGATTATCAAAGCTCTTTTGGTTTCACTGTGGGAGTGGACTTTGAGGTCTCTATGCTTAAGCTCTGCTCAGTGCAGAAAGAGGCTATTTTATGGCTGCCTGTAGAAGACAGACTCCTGCTGCTGTCTTTGGATCAAGATGTAGAAATCTAGGTCTTCCAGCACCACTTCTGCCTGGACATGACCATGCTTCCCTCCATGATAAGAACTGAACCTCAGAAAATTATAAGCCATCTCCAAGTAAATGTTTTCTTCTAAAAATAATAAAATAACAACAAAACCACATAACATTAATTTGAGATTCTACTAGATACTTAAAGAACTGCTATTCAGTATTAAAGGAGGATAAACTATAGGAAATGTGGATTGTCTCAATGCATGAAGCAATGGTATAGAAAATATTTGAATCCAGGAATCTTCTAACATAAACAGCTTTATTAGTCATACTATTTAGGTGGCTGGAAAAACCTAATTGAAGACCAGCTAGCTGCACCACCAAGTGTATTAGTCAGGGTTCTCTAGAGTCACAGAACTTATGGTAGTCTCGATGTAGTAAAGGAATTTATTGATGACTTATAGTCTGTAGTCCAACTCCCAACAATCAACTCCCAACAATGGTCGGCAGCAGTTGTGAATGGAAGTCCAAGGATCCAGCAGTTGCTCAGTTCCACAAGGAAAGCAGGTGAAACATAGAGAGCCTTCCTTCTTCTAATGTCCTTATATAGGTCTCCAGCAAAAGGTGTGGCCCAGATTAAAGATGTGTGCCACCACATCTTTAATCCCAAATGATCTTGCTTGAACTCATAGATCTTCCAGTCTTAATCTTCTAGGATTCATAGCCACTATTCCACCACACCTTTAACCTCAGATGAACTTGAACTCATAGATCTTTCTATCTTAATCCTCTGGGATTCATAGCCACTGTACCTCAAGATCTCCATGCCAAGATTCAGGTCAGAAACTTGTATCAGTCTCCAGATTAGGGCCAGGTGAACCTTCTAATTCTGGATTATAGTTCATTTCAGATATAGTCAAGTTGACAACCAGGAATAGCCACTACACCAAGTGATATTGAAATTAAAATAAAGTGACTTGTTCAAAAGTGACCAAGTGTATGGTGTTTTCTACATCCTATAATCACAGCTCTTACTAAGCAATCTAATTGTAAAGGTTGCAGAACATTTTAGAGTGAGGAATGAGTCCATCATTACATAATCACCTTGTACCAAGACTCTGGGAACACTTATAGATCTACCAATCTTTTATTCTATTACATGTAGACCTATGCTACATGTACAAAGGTCATTAAAAAATATACTGAACCCAAATCAAAACCTCAGGAAAGAAGAAGAGTACAGTTTCATGATTGATGAGTCATTCTCAAAGGATAGTTTTCAGATTATAACTATTTCATGTGTATATTTTTGTTATTTCTACATATGAATTTGGAATTGATTAAGGCCACACATGAAGTATTTTATAAATGTATGCTATCAAATATCCATTCATGGCTGGAAGCATATTCAAAGAAGATACAGAGAGATAAATACATTTGTAAATATATTTTAGTGCAAATTTCATGTTAAGTACTATGTTTTGGAGGGATTTATCTCAGGCAGGTACAGCACATATGAATGAGATGTTCTATTAACTCTGTCTTACATCTTCTATCTGTTGTCTATGGAAATAAACATCTTTTCTACCTGCTTTTACTTTGGTGCTAAACTATCGTCCAGTATCTGCAGAGCCTGAGTGGCTAATAGCATCAATGTCACAAGTTGCATGTGTGTTCCTTGAATCAAGTCTCAGGAATCCTCAGAAAGTTTAATATTTATAATAATTATAATATTGTTAATTTTTCAGTTACCATGCTCTGCCTCTTCTTTTTCTGCCAGCAGTATAACCATTTCTACAGTTACCAGGGAAGCACAGAGCCCCAACTTACACCAAACTTTCTTTAAAGTGTTGAATTCATTATGAATTACCATGAGTAATCCTAGAAGTTCTAGATAGAAAAGGCTAAAAAGTTTAGTAGGGGTTGGAAATATATTATTTACCCTGATAATTCTTGGTGTTTATACAATTTATTTCTTTTATATTGAAACCTGAGCCATTTTTTAGTCAAAAATGTTTAATTTAAGCTATGTTATTGTCTAGCTTGTGAAAATGCCCCACAGTTTTCTGGCAAGCCAGGACTTCTCAATTACTGCTTTAAATATTCAGTCTCCTCTGCTTCTACTTCTCTAAAGTGTAACATCTACATATTTATAGTCATACTGATTGTTTTTTAATTAACATTCAACTTTCTTTTCAGAGTTAACCCATTTTGTAGTTTCATGTATTTCAGAGTTTGCTCAAACATGCTATGTAACAATGGATAAGCTTGAACTTCTCTCCTACCTCTGCCTTCTTTATGGAGTAATTACAGATAACCAGAACCTCAACTGATACGTGTGGTGCTGGAGATTGAACCCATGGCTTCCCCTAAGAAAGGCAAATGCTTTCGTCACTATACTACTTCCTGAAACTTGAGTTCAGACTCAACCAATTAAGGTAGTCACCATTCTTCTCATGTCACAGTAGTTTTTTTCTGAATTGTAACCTTTGGTGGCTATAACAACTAACTTTAAAGTCTTGGGAAGAAGCATACTGTATGTCACAGAGTTAGATTCAAGCCCTTTGGTTTCTCTCTGGGAGTTATTTTCACAGCAGAGATTTTACTCTCACAATTATATAGAATTTATCTGTTATTTATCTATCATCCATCTATCATCTATTTGGGATTTATATATCATCCATTCATCTCTATCTATCTATCTATCTATCTATCTATCTATCTATCTATCTATCTATCTACCTATCTATCTACCTATTGACAGAGTCTCATTATGCCACTATATAGCCCAGGTTGCTCTGGATCGTGTAGTCCTCTGTCTCAGCTTTCCCTATACTCATATTAAAGTCAAATGCTTCCACATGTGACCCCTTCACATGAAGGAGGTAGTTAGGATTTTCATGAGCCTACTGCTTACTTTTTCTCTTTTGTCATACAATTCCATTCTGGTAGGCAACACAAGTTTGTTTTCCTTTTTGTATACAAAGACTCTCAGCAAATAAGTTGCCTATGTGACTACTTGAAACCAAAACCCTAGAAGTGACATATTTGATATGAGAACTATTAAAGTAGGAACTCAAGTATAAGTTTACAAATCAAAAAATATTCATACATTAAATAACATCTGATAACTTAAAGATATGTTTAAATAAATAATAAATACATGAAGTAAGAAATAGTAATTTAAATTTTCTGAATACAGTGTTATTGTATATTTGATGAATTAATTTATTTGTTCTCTTGGGCTTGACAGATTTCTTTTACTTGTTTTATTTTGTGGTTATTTATTTATATAAGTATATATGTATGTATGTATTTACCATTTGAAACCAAGATAGACCTTTTTATCTTGTTACATCAAGTCAGAAGTTTCTAGGACAGGAGCAGTACATATATATTCTGTGAATATTTACTTTGACATTTATTCTTGATATGTTTAGATGCACTTGTGTAAGAGAATATGTAAAGATAATTTTTGTTGTACACCTTTTTAATATATTATTATTATTATTATCATTATTAATTGTTTTAGGATTTCATAAAACATATATATATATAATATTTTGATCTTATTCACCTTCCTCTCTTCCCTCTAAATCCCTCACCCTTTATAGGAGTTTTGACAGTTCTTCAGAAGAGGCAGTTTATTACATTTACAAGTAGATTGTAAATGGGAAGGGCCCCAGAGATATGTCATGCACATATCAGAGGTCCCTTTTAAGAAGGACATTGATTGCTCTGGAGAGATCAACCAAAATGATGACTGTGAGCCGTAATATGTCCTACTATCTCAGAGCAGGTTAGACAGGGGAATAATAGAGGACCTGTCATCAAATATATGAAAGGGATAATAAATTTACTCTACTGTGCTCCAAATGGAAGGAATAAAATTAAAGGATGAAATTACTCTGAGGTTACTTTGCAATAAAGGAAGACATTTGCAACAGTTAGAACTCTTTGTTCTTTGAATCACTGAAGCAGAAGACCTGGGGGACGAGGGAGGCCAGAGGAAGATTTTAGAGGGATGGGTCAGAGTTTCTTTCAGGTTTTCAAATGAACCTTTCTTCTCTGAGCTCCTTCAATGTTTCTGCTAAATACCATGTTTAATTTCAGCACCATTTTAAGGTTAGAGAGCATTTGCTCTATTCTATTCAAATAAACCTGTATAATTAAAGGAGTGTTTGAATTGTGAATCTGCAAAGTTGAATTCCATTGCATTTAATTTAGTAAAATTAAAATGCCTAGTGACATCCGGGCTAGAACATTAGCCATATTTAGCCTGGTAATTAATGTATAATTGGACACTAGTCCTCAATTTAGTGGTAATGAAATAATTGCTAAAAATACCTACCAATATCTTAAAAGATATGTGAAATATATTCTGGTGCAATTTCTTTAAATGCCAATTATAATTTGACATTTAGAGTTAGAAAGGCATGATTGCTGGTGGAAATTTACCTGGATCCTATGCAATGTGGCTGTGCATTCTGATTTGGAAAACAGAAATATTTTTCATAACTCATTTGGAGTTTTTAAAAACAAGCATTTACTTCTGGCAAAACACATTTTTAATTAGATGTACCTTTATAACATAAAAGCTGGCAACAGATATAACTAAGAATTCGGATCACCTTTGTTTCCACTATGTCAGATAACCAGTACTGCTTTAAGGACATAAGAAATTCGTTAGAATTTTATAGCTATTTATGCAAAGAATTTGAAATGAAATGAATTGTCCAGTACCAATTATAAAGCAATTATACATTGTCATTGGATGCTTACTCATATGCTTTAATTGACATTTGAGAAAAAATTATCTTAAAGTGCTACATGAAACCTAGCCAGAATGTATTTTATGAAGAAATAGATTGTAATACCTTTCAAGCTTGAGCCAAGGAGTAGTGTATTAATCAGGATTCTCCAGAGAAAAATATATTTTCACATATAGAAAGATACAGATAGGGATTTATTATAAGAAATTAGCTCATACAATTACAGAAGTTGGCAAGTTCCATGATCTACAGGGTGAAAAGGTAAAACGATCTTAGGCAGGAATTATTATCCTAAAGATTATATATATATAATTTCACCCATCCTACCTTTCTCTTAGTGACGGTGATTCACTGTGATTTCTATCTTCATTTTTATCATGTTGGATTAAAATCCACTGAGGTATATCACCAGGAAAGGAAGAAAAAGTGGATGGATTTCTTAGGAACCTTTAAGCTGATGGGTTAGGGTCAGACACCTATCTACAAAAAAGAATGGAACTTTTATTTCTCCACCATTAGTATGTGATGGTTAGCTTTAATTTTTAACTTGAAACAACCTAGACTAACAGAAGAATCTCAGTTAGGGACTGTCTATATGGTGTTGATCTGTGGGCATGTCTGTGGGAGATTATCTTAGTCAATTAACATAAAGAAAGCCACACCACTGTCTGTCACGCCACTACCAAGAAAGAGGTCCTGAACTAGGAAAGAGTGGAGAAACTATTCTGAGCATAAGTAAGTAATGGGAGCATGAATGCATTTATTTTCTTTCTGCTCTTGGCTGTGATATAGTATAGTCATTTTTCAAGTTCCTTCCCCCTTGACTTCCCTTCAATAATGACTATAACTTTTGTGAGCTAAAAGAACCCGCTTCTAATTACTGCAACAAAAATGAGAATGGGACATAATGCAAACATAGTTAAATAATGAATTGGATTATTTGGGTTGAGAAGTTGGTTTGAAGTTTGGGAAGTTGGGTTAGACTTTCTGTTTCATCCATATTTAGAAGCTGTGTACTTGAACAGAACACATATCAATGAATAGCCTGGAGACAAGAATTTATGTATTGTTTTTCCACATACCACATATTCAATCCTTCAACACAAGAACCAACAACTTAAGGAGAGATTATGCAAAATGGTCGTGGTATCAATAGCTAAAATTGTCTATTTAGCATTTAGGTGAATTTCCTGAGTGAGGTGTATTTAAGAAAAATCAGCCTGTTTGGGATGGCTTCAAACACTTAGGAAGTAGTGACTTTATCATTCTAAAAATGTGCCAAATCCAGGTAACAGTGACTCATGCCTGTGATTTTAACATGTGAAAAGGCAAGGTATGAGGCCAGGCGGTGGTGGCACACGCCTTTAATCCTAGCACTTGGGAGGCAGAGGGAGGCAGATTTCTGAGTTCGAGGCCAGCCTGGTCTACAGAGTGAGTTTCAGAACAGCCAGGGCTATACAGAGAAACCCTGTCTCGAAAACAACACCACCACCACCACCAAACAACAACAACAACAAGAAGCCAAGGTATGGTAATTGCCAATAGTTCAAGCCAGCTTGGGATATATTGTGAATTCTAGGATAGCCTGAGCTAAAATGAGATGCTTAACCTCTCATAACTCCCAAAACAAAACTCAACAAAATAGAAAACCCCAAAAAGCTATTAAGCTCTGCTTTGAGGAATGACTGGGCAATTATCAACTATTGTGTGATATGTCATATTTCAGACCAGATAAAGGATGCCTTTTATCTCCCTTATACTTCTTGTTCTGGTTTCATTTACATTATAACAATTGACAAAAATCAACATATATAAAGAAAGGATTTGTTTGCCTTACAATTCCATCATAATCTATCATTTTTGGAAGTAATGTAAGGAACTCAAACAGCTTGTCATGAGAAAGAAAATAGACACATCCTTGCTGGCTTGCTCAAAGCTCCCAAACCCCAATCTTATACTGCTGTGGAACGCCTATCTAAGAAACAGTGTCACCAACAGTGGGCTGTATCCTTCCTATCAATTAATAATCAAGATAATCCCCAGAAAATACCTGTAGAACAACCTGGAACAGATAATTTCTTATTAATACTCTGTTAACAACTGATTGTAGGTTCTGTCTAGTTGGTTTTTAAAACTAATCAGTATATTAGTCTAGGGCTTTATAAAGAATTTGATAGTATGTGAAGAAAACATGCCCTGGTAACTCCTTGAACATGTGTTCTAATACTATCATCCTAAAATAAATGCAGTGATTATTCTGTAGGATTACTTACAGGACTCCATTTATAGACTGTGTAGATATGCACTGCACTGGCCTTCCTAATTAACTGTCATCTCTGGTTAAAGCTTGAATATTCTTCAATATCCCTTTGATAAGCCAGGAAAACACAGATGACAATGCCAGTATGATAGATTGATCCTTATCAGGTTGTCCTGTAATTTGTCCTTCAGATTCAAATCTTCCAGTGTACATCTTGGCCTGAGAAACTGCCTAAGCAATTTGCTTACTATAAAACATGTATAACTTTTTGACATTTAAAAAATTATTATGAACAAATTCTATTAAGAAAAGGGGTTAGATAGACACTCTACCAAAAAAAATGAAAAAGGGAGTGGGTTGCTTTCTGGGAATAGATGCTTAAATGATATTAGCTTTAATAGAATCAATTTTACAGTCTATAATTCTACTTCTCTTCCCTTTCTAGTGCTACCTCTCTCCACTCCCCGTCCTTTATTTATCTCTATCTTTTGTTTCTCATGTATCTGGAACCCAAAACTCTATACTGCAGGAAAAAAGATTTAGACACTAGGCCAACTGGAAAGTGACTGAAAACTTCAAATTTCATCCCTGAAACTCTCTAGTCAGACGAAAAGAGACTGTTACATTTCTAAGAACACAATGTGGCAAGTGACTATTAGGTTTTACTTTTATTTTTTTTTAATTTTCATTTTACAGAGAAGATAAGAAAGCTCCTTATAAATGTTTTGAAAGGAACATTGTCCAACAGGGTAAAATAACATCAGAATAATTTTTGCATTAAGAACCTCATGGTTTATAATGAATTGAAGTTGATTCTTCTAAACTTTCAAATTACAATTCTACCTACAAAAGTTTCATCTCTAAGTAGTAGTCCAATTTGTCAAGGTATATTATTCTTTAGAAATAATAAGGAAATGTCATGAATCTACTCTGGTAAATAAAACAGTACTTAGGAAATCTATTTCCACAACTATTATATTTGTTATATAAATAAAGCATTCATTTGGGGAAAATGAAGTGTGATAATATCTTGAAATTCTTATTCTCTGCAAGTTGATCAGACTTGGATATATCTACCCCCATGTTAGGACTGGTCTTCCAGTAAGTGTTATAATGGAAGTATTTTCTTTAGTTGTTAGTGTTCACAGTGGTTGTCACTGATGACCAGTTGAGGACTCATATTTTCTGATATTTTTTTCTGGGAAAAGTGGAGCTGGTGGTCTTTATATCATCATATGTAAGAAGGAACCATAGATGCTTAAATGATATTAGCTTTAATAGAATAAATTTTACAGTCTATAATTCTATAATCTTGTATGAATTTTGTCTTTCAAGTTTGTGAATTTTCCCATTTCTGTTACTTTCACAGAAGTAAAATGTTCCCTCTTAATAGCCAAAGAAATTTATTTTACAGCTTGAAAGATTATACTTCCAAATAAGAATTCTTGAGTTCTTCCTCACAAGTACCTAACCCATGGCCTTACTTGGACACAATGTCTTACATCAGAAATTAGGTTGCCCTTAGACTACTCTGAGAATGTTTTAATTTATATGAACAATAACATGGAAAATGGCAAATTTCTATGTAGGGGTATCTAGAGAAGGGAGGTGATGAAAATCCACAGGAAAACAGACCACCTCCCAGTCAAAGGATAGCTAAGGATGTCATAAAGTGAAGAGAGGCAAGGGACAGTCACAGTATTGCTTCTATCTAATAGATGGCAGTTTGATTTCTAATTTCCTGGACAATGTTCCCACAAATTTCTGTTCTTTCAGCCAATATACTCAAAAAGACAGAAGGCATAAATACTGGTTATTTTTCCAAATTTGTTATTTTGATGACATCTTTGAAGTTTTAGGGTTATCCAGTGAATACTATTGAAAACGGTTTACTTAAATATTGTCACAGAGAGGTCTAGGAGGAGGATGTTACTAATGAATGTAATGTCGTGGAATAACTGTAAACATAAATGGTTGTTTTCTATGAGTAGGATTCATAGCTGAGAACTTAAGACTAACACATGGGGAAATAATACAAGTGGTTGGTGCAAAGAAGTGAGGTTTCCAGAACCTTAGGAAAGCCAAAGCTAATCAGAGGAGGCTGGAAGAGGTAACAATCTCAGGTAGCATTTTCAGATTATCCTTGACTATTCTTTACAGTACTGATTCCTGTTTAGTCTCCTGTACTAGCAGATAAGATGTCCTTCTTCATGTCTCTTATTCTTAATGTCACCTAATTTTTACATCATCTGCATTTGTAGTACATCTCTCTCATCCTAAAATGCAAATCTACCATCTACCAATACATGAGGCAGCAGGGCATTTTGATGGTGGTATTTACAGCCTACATCATGCTTCCTTGGAGGTGTCGTTGCCATCAGAACATTATGTGAACAGTTCCAAAAGGTTCCTTGGCAAGCTTCCAGTGTGTAACCGGAGTCTCCTTTATTTCTTTTCTCACATTGACTTTCAAAAAGTGAGTTGGAGTTGGAAATATTTTTAAAACTTTAATTTTTTACTCTCGGTGACTATAAAAATAATTATTTAAAACTTTTCAAATATGAACTGACACAGTCAGAAAATCTAGTATTATGAATATGATTTACAAATTTAGAGAATTATATTTTATACCATACTTCTTTGTCTGTTCCACTTTTACAGTCAGACAAATGGCTCAGAAATGACCAAATAAATTTTCAATCTTTATCTAAAGGCAGTTTTCAGTTTATAAAAATGATAGACAAGGATCTGGGGAGGAAATTCTATAGTTAGAAACACATGATGTAATACAATATATAGGGGCTAAAAATATAAAAGTGTTTTTAAAAAGGTGAGGGTTTTAATTTTTGTTGATTTCCTATGAATATTTTTCTCTAAAGCCTGCATATGTGCAGTTAACTGCAGAGTGCAGATGAAACTGGTAGATCCCCTGGAAGGAGACTTATAACCAGTTGTGAACATCCCAAAGTAAAAGCTGGGAACCAGACTCTTCATCCTGAAGATCCTAGGTCTGGTTCCCGGCTTAACTGCTAAGCCATCTCCCCTACCAGATAGTAAAACTTTTTAAAATGTACCTTCTCAACTACATCTCAAAAGTTACAAAATGTCCATATTTCACATATACTGCTGAATCTTGCAATTATTTACAATTTATCTTATTTATAGTCATCATTTGGTATGTATTTCACCCTGAGCATGATAAGTTTGGTGATCCCAGCATCTGTGATGGTCTTTGTCTCATCCTGCAAATGCCTTCTGGCCAATGTAAAACTCATTGATTGGTAACGTGTATGCTAACTGCACTGTAGGCCAGCAATATGTTTAAAATAAGATTGAGTATAGAAAAGGCTTCAAAAAAGATAGGTAAGTAAATAGTTTACTCAGGTCAAAATTTGCATTGATGGAGGTTGAGTGATGGCCTGGCTTGATCTCTAGTGACTCATTCTTTAAGCAATGTCCCAATGTCTAAAGATTCCACAACCCTTCAATTCTGATTTCTTACTTGGAGATGATGGGCTAACCCATGTGACACTCTAGGGAATATTTCATATTCAATATGTAATAACCGAGACAACAGAACAAATTCTCTCCAATATCAATTGAAAAGTAACATTAGGAAGAATTTGAAAAATAATATAAATTGAAATTTCAAATAATCTTCAAGCTGTGATTAGAACATTGAATTGAAAAATGTTTCTACTTTCCAGTACAAGTAGGAAATAGCAGGAAAGCAAGATCTCCCCTCCCCCATATAGCATGCAAAATACAAGTCCAGAGGTCATGAGCTCTCCTTTACTCTTTCTTGTTTAGGATCTACTAAAAATAATGACTTGAAATGGGGAAAAACATACTGCTTTTTTGGAAAAAAGAGTCTACTTTGAAACAGACCAAATCTTTACTGTTCATAGAAATATAGGAAATAGTTCTAAAGAAATAGACAAGCATCTGATTTAAAATTATGCTGCATGGCTTCTGGTAGGCAATCGCTGACACTCTGGAGGTTTAACTCTGTTAGGAAGCAATCTGGGAAAGCAAAGAAAGAGCTTACACTGTATACTTCTGAAGCTATGACTCAGTCATGGTGCAGTGCACCCGGAGTCCAAGGTCAAGTGCTAGCACACTTCAAAGACAAAGCCAAATGACAGCATTACTTCTCCATTGCACAGGGGCTCAGTCTAGCTGTCCCTCATGTGGACCTTTACCATTAGAGAGCTGGCTAGAAATGAATCATGTTTCCAGATAAGAGACAGCTAAGACATGTCCAGTTATAGCAGTGCTGACTCAGGAAAAAAAATTCATCAAAATGCAGGGGGGGGTTTCTCTGTTTAAAAAAAAAAAAACAACTAAGTAAAAGCATAGTTGGGAAAAACATCAAATCACAAGACTTCTGTGACTCTTAGAAGCAAAGATGAACAAAATGCCCATTAGATGGCATGAAAATAGGAAAATGCATACTAAAGGTAAATTTAGGACAAAATATGTATTAGAATAAATGCAAGTAATAGAGGAACAAGAACAAATTGCATCTGGCATTAAAGTGCATTTCTTGGAGATGTGTGTGATATGATGCACAATGTGAAAATATAATGGAAATATGGAAATGGTTTCCTCTCATTTGAACATGTTTATTGAGCCCTACTGAAGACATTTAATTGTAGACATTTAAATATATAGATGCTTCATTAAACAATAGGTAACACTTCTAACTCATACAATTACTTGACTTAAATGATAAAACACATATGTGCTCTGCCTTTCTGTAATGTATCATTGTGTGTGAATGATAATAATAATGTATAAGTGACCATATATGTATAATAATAAGTGACCATAAGAATATTAGGGAAAAAACAGTAAGAGGGAGTCAGAAACATGGATAGAGAGATGCACAGGAAGTAGAAGTGAGGGACATTCAGTATGAAGGGAGTTTTGGGAGATGGCAAGAGAGAGGAATCCTTCTAGGCCTCTGGTTGAGGAAAGTCAGCTAGGTTCTTTCTCCTCCTCAGTGAACTAGAAAGCTTTCACCTCAACATCTGGCTTCTGAGTTTTCATTGGTAAAATTGAATGATAAAAATTTTGTTCAGCAGCAACAACAAAATAGTATACACAAAAGCCCTGAAACAGACCAATCCTGATGTTTGAATAACAAATAAAATTCATGAGTTTCACTGTAGCATCTAAAAGAAAAGAAACAAGACCTGAGACTGGAGAGACACAAAGTGATTGTGTCTTGACTGAGACTGTGAGAATTAAGAACACTGAAACACTCCATGAAGAGTTTGTCTAGGAAACTCTAACAGCTTCTAGGATGTAGAATACATTGAGAGCCGACTTCACTGAAGCCCGAGAGAGACTTGGAAACAGTTTTTGTCAAAATCTTTCAGAGGTCATACTGTTCTGCACTCCACATTTGAAAAGAATAAAAGAATTGAAGGTTTAGGAATGACTTAGCATATTTGATACAAGAAATCCACCTGTCTCTGCTTCCCAATTGCTGGGATTAAAGGTGTGGGCCATCACCACCCAGCTAAGACTAACAAGTATTTTTAATGCTGAGCCATATCTTCAGCATCAAGAATAACTTTCTCATTTAGGCCTTGTTGCCTACATACGGAACTTGAAAAGGTAAGAATACTTAGAGAGGAGATACTGTTATTTAATTTAGACATACCAATTTCAAGGTTTTAATACAAGTAATCAGTTGAAAATGAAAGATGGACAATTGGATATTTTAAGTAATCTGTGAGAGATAAGGGAAAACAGCAATGAATGTTACATTTCATTTAAAAATTCAAGTTACAAAGAAATAGGGAACAATCATGTTTCAATAAACTAGAAAATGAAGAGCCCTCCAATGAGGTTGGGAGGGTCTATGTAAGAACCAGGAGGAAAAGTGATAAAAGACCAAGCTGTGCTGTATGAATGCCAAAGGTAATGGCTTTCCCGTTTAACAAAGGCTGGGTGAAAAAGGCTGCTGAGCGGGTTTGCTTACCACAGATTCAGATACAGTGTGCAAATATTTTCTTGTAATTGTGCTTGCCAAGATCAACGTTCTATGCCATGGTGTGATATGGCTTTGCCTTGTTTACCCACTGGAGCATAAAACATTGAAGAAAGCACAGTACCAAAGAGTCCCATCCACAACCCACTTTGAACATTAGATGGCTTTGAATTCTTTCAGTGACATAAGGAGTCTTTGAGAGAATCCTGCAACAGTCTCCAGAATTGTATGTGATAATAGACCTGATACTCATAGTGCTTTTCTAATGTCACTAACATTAAATCTATGAAAAAATGGATTATTTATATTAGGCACAACTGAGGTAAACCTGGGACACAAAATTTTATGGGTTATTTTTGTTGTTTATCTCCATAAAATCAACTACAAAACTTGGTCTAAACTTCCAAGGATCAAACAAGGCAATCAAGCAGTGTTTTAATGTGTGTGATTTAAAAAATCAGCAACAGGGCTGGAGAGATGGCTCAGCCGTTAAAGGCTAGGCTCACAACCAAAAATATAGAAAATCAGCAAGAGTATGGGACCATGACCCAGTCAGTGAATTCCAACTATCCTCAGGGTCTATATCAGATGCTGGGTTTGACAGCATGTGCTTCTAAGCTGTCACTGGGGAGGCAGAAACAGGAGAATCTCTAGAACTGCTCACTAGGCTATCTAGCCAAATGAATTCCAGATTCAATGAAATATTGTATCTTAAAGATATAAGATGGAGAAATAACTCAAGAGAAACCTCTGGACTCTAGACATATACACACGAACTTGAACTTACACATGTACACACTTATATGCATGAATGAAAACATACATGCAGATGCACATATCAATATAATGATTAAAAGCTTGTAACAGATATGAAATTGAGAATGCAAAATGCCATTTGTTTTTTTTGGTTAAAAAAACAAACTCAAATTTGATTATGATGTTTGAGATTAAAGCTGTGCTTATATGAATTGGTGGTACACAAAAAGGAAAAAGCAGCAATTAAATTGTGTTATAAATTTATGCATCATTATGATTCAGGCTTTTAGAGAACTGGGTAATTTAGGTCAGTAACTTTAAAGCAAATTTTGTCAAAATGTTGATACTGAGTTGTTTATTCATAGGTCTCTAGAGACTTAAATTGTTTAATGAAGTCATTATTGAATATGACAATAAAATTATGGTTGTAAGCTTAGAGAAAATTGTTTATTAGTAGTGACAGACTAATATACATCTTGTTCATCCAAAAAGCAGTTTTAAATAATCAAAGAAAAACTAAATATTGGAGATTTTGGAACTAGATAATTTTTCACAGATTTTATCAGCATTATTTCATCTGTCATGAAATTCCTGCGGAAGGTATGGTACTCAGGTAACATTAGACAGCAGGTTTTAGAAACTTCTATTAGTGTTCTGAAAGGCAAACATGGCACAGAACAGATGGCTCAGTGGTTAACAGCTCTTGCTGATCTTCCAGAAGACCCAGGTTTGGCCTCTGTGTCTTCTGCTTCAAGAAATCTGATATACTTTTCTGGAATTTGTGAACACTGATCTCATACTATATATCCACATAAACATATACACGCACACGTGTGCCCACACACAGACATGCCCACTTAAAATATAGTAATCTTAAAAGCCGTAAACTAACTTTAAATACAACCAGTTCTATGTCATATTTCTAAGACAGAGAAAAATGAAAGTTGAAAACTATCTCATACTTTTCCCAACAGATCTTGTAGGTTAGGAAAGTTTCAGAGTTTGATAATAGAGTATTTAAGAGTCTCCTAAGCCCATAATAAAACATAATATTTATACTTGCTTTGAGTTATACTAATGTAACAACCATATCTTTCAAATACCTGGAACAGAACAGATTAATGACAAGGAATTATTTATATACCAATGCAACTTTCTTGCTATTTTCAGTATGTCACATATATACATTCACCTTTCCATGCATTGACCAGTCCACTCATCCATCAACTTATCTCTCCATCAATAAAGATATTTTAGAGCTAAAGAATTTCTTTGTGTCAGGTATTAGGTTGGAAACAACTGAGGCTACAGCTGATAAAAACATTTTCCTATTTGTTGGAAGTTTCACACAGGTAAAATGCATGAGCTTATGATTCAGCTGTAATTGTCTTTTTCTAGGCCTTTTGCTGGATGTTTTGTATGAATTGCTTTACAATTATCATGTTAAATGTTTAAGATCATATTATGTACTTATGTATATTTTCTCATTGATGAGATTAGCAAACAGGAGATATGAGTGAAATGCACCTATGCTTACATAGCTGGGAGAAATCAATGCTGTGCTTAAAAATGAATACTCAGATTTCAGATTATCAAGGCTGGGGACATGGCTCAAGGTGTAAGTTGTTTGATGTTGGTATGAGGAAAGAGCTGAGTTTGATCCCCACATGAAGCCATACACAAATAGCCTGTGTGTTTCAGAGTTTAAGTGACCTTACAGAACAACGCAAAGGGGGAGGGGGAGGCATGAGAATCCCTGGAATCTTGAAGGAAATCGTGATTTGTGCAATAACAAACAATGAGAACTTGAATCAAATAAGGGGGAAGGAGAGCATTGACACTAGTATTGGTCCTCCAGCATCTATTTGTGTGCCTTGGAACATGTGGGCTTGGAATCATAGAGATAAGTTCACAAACACACTCATTATACACATACAAACAAACCACACACACACACACATACAGACACCCAGGCACACACATCCATGCACACATAAACATACACATAAATGAATCACACACACACACACACCTACACACTTATACACACATATGTCACACATACACCCAGAGATACATACATACATGCTAAAAATAAAGCAAGATTTTTTTCCCAATGTACTAACTCCTATGTATATTAGCCAATGACAAACTAAATATGATAGTGTTTACTTTTGGAGGAGGCAGACTTGAAGTCTCCTTGGGATATACCAGTTTTAAGAAAAATGACACTTAAACTTTTGAATTCTAATCATTTTTGTACACAAGTATGAAGACAGAATTTCCAAAAAAAAAATGTTACTGTAGGCATGGCATGCAATATAGTATATGTTTTACAAATAAATTCTTATCTAAAACTACTTAAATACCAGGAGAAGAACCAGGTCTTAGTTTCTCAACAATGTGTCATACTACAAAGTGGATTTCAAAGGGTTAGTCCTTTGAAAGGGGGCGGTAAAAACTGAAATATCAAATAAGAAGCCACCTAAGACAAACGTCCAAGTTGTCACCTTGCTTGTGAATGGTCTACAGATCATGCAGTAATGTTCAACACATGGTCAAGCCACACGTCGCTACTATCTACAAAACTCAAATATTAATTGAAAGACTCTTCGAATCAACCGGGGTCTGATATTTAGAGTTCCCTCCCGGGCATATTTCTATGCTTTTTGATGTTTGGAGTGAGTCTCTTGTTAAGATGATGTAATATTGGTCTTCTGTGAAGTTCAAGGATATATACCATAGCTCAAAGCACATTTTACCCTGCAGGACCAAATTAAAGATGAAAGGGGATGAAGGGAGAAGTGCTCATTGAAATATAAATATTTCATCTTTATTAATTCTTAAAGCAGGTAAGATGAATTTTAAAAGGTCTAACTGAATAGTGTTAAGTAAAATTTTGGTATTTCTGATATGAATATTTTCTCTGGAGTTGGTGAATTCTGTAATTTAAAAAAAAGTCTGAGCTAGTCAAGCTGCCATGTATGTTCTTTATCATAATTGAATCCATTTGGGATATCTTTTTAGTTAGCTTAATGCAGACAAGATTATCTCAGATTGGAAAGCTTTTGTCAAAAATACTTTTAAACAATTAACTTAACCAAAGCATAACGACAACATTAACAGAATATAATAAAGTACTATAATGCACTGTACTATTCTTGTGCTCCATTAAAAAATACTTACACTGGTTTCCACTCATATTTTACAGTTCTTTTTTTTTTTTTTTTTTTTTTTTTTACTACTGCGCAGTGGCAGTATCATAGCCAATGAGGTTTATCCATTCATATTTTATCATTAAAATTCCAGTGAGGGAACTCATGAGATGATATGGTGTTGAAAAGCACTTATTGCTCTTGCAGAGAGGACTCAGATTTGGTTCCCTGAATGCACAATGTGCAATCCACAAACCACTTAATATAATAGTAATGGGATATCAGATACCTTCTGACCACCACTGATATTTGTGCAAATGTCTACATACACAGTACCACACACACACACACACACACACACACACACACACACTACGCATATAAATAATAATAAAATGTATTATAATAATAAAATTCTATCGAAGACCTAACAACAGCCATGACCAAAACACCAAGAAAACTGTGAATTATACAAGATGATTATCATTTCAGAGCTCCAAGAAGTCCCTTATATCGACCATATTCACAAGCTCCTTTCCCCCACCTTCAAGAGTAAACAATAAAGCTGCAGAGAGGACTCTCAGATAATCCATACTTCAAGGGAGATTAGGAGACCAGTCCAGCTGCTAGGAAGAAGCAGAAAATGGCAAAGCTGCCAGACAAACATTTGTACCCCAGGACCTTGAAAGGGACACTCTCCAGTCTCTTCATCTGCCTCAGGCTGTAAAGTGTCCTCCAGGTTCCCAACTTCTTTGAGCTGTCACCCATGCTGGGGCGAGCTTTGGGTTTTAGCTCTGTCTGGGTTATGTCTGTTTTGGTAAATAACCTATATTCCTGCAAGTACCCTCAATACAACTCATGGTTCACTATGTTGGTATATGGTGGTATCTGTACTTTGGTCTGCGGTGGGCTTCCTATCTGAGATGAGTAGTCTTGTGTGTTGTGTCTCCCCAGGAAGAGTTTTTGCCACATGACTGTTTCCGAGCTTCATATGTACTACGTTACTTTCTCAGGAAGTAGGAATGTGTGTAGAATACTCTTTCCAATGTGTTTAAATAGACTTTATTTTAATGTGCATAGTCATGTGCATATGAATGCAGTTCTCATAGCTGCCAGAAGATGGCAGTAGATAGTCTGGAGCTTAAATTGTTTTTTTTAATGTGAATGCTGGGAATTGAACCCACACTCCTCTGTTCTGCAAGAGCATGATAAACTTTTAAACTTTGAATCATACTGCTAGCTTGTTTTTCAAAAAATTTATCTCACTCCATTATTGGAAAAAAAACTGAGCACATGAATTCTCTACTTTCACCTGTTCAGGAACCATATCAGCATATTCTATTTTATTGCTTATATTAGTAAGCATATTCATATTCAAGAGGTTTAGAAATCTCTATTGTGAGACTAAAACATTAGCAATTTTGGTGAGAAAATTATTGGAAAATATCTTTTAATTAAAAAATATTTCTTGTATACTTTAAAATACAAAAGCTGCATGGCTTAAAGTTCACTGTGTTTTTAGCAATTTTTATTATATCTGAAAATGGCAGAACATAAGTAGACTTAGAACTACATGATAAAAGTACTCTAGTGTTTCTGCTTAATGTACCAGGGTATTAACTACTATCCCTGTCTATCAATTTGTAAGGCTTTTAAATATGCTTTAAAATCTTCTGTAATGAGATTCAGAAGCTGTGCTTAGAAGTAGTAACAGAAATGTATCCAAATATGTTGTACTTTTGAAAAGTAGGTATGACCAGAAGAAAACTTAGTTCATCATCAGCACTGAATAGCTTTGAATAGGGTGGAGCTTTTTAAAAGTGTACAAATCTGACTTTTAAACTTCTGTTTACATATGTATATTTAGGTATGTTCATGTTAGTACAGACTTCCACAGTGTCTAGAAAGTGTGGTCAAAGCTCTTGGGTCTGGATTGCAAGGAATGTGGTGGAATGAATATGTTGGGCCATGGAAAGTGCTACTACTATTTGGAGGTGTGGCCTTGGGGAGGACACATGTCACTCTGTGGGTGAGCTTTGAGGGTTCTTAGTGCTGAAGCTCTGCCCAGTGCTGAAGAGTCAGTCATTGCTGATTAGGATGTAGAGCACTCAGTTCCTCCTCCACCACTCTGTTTGCTTGGATGCTGATATGCTTCCTGCTGTGATGGTAATGAACTGAACTTTTGAAACTGTAAGCCATTCCCAATTAAGTGACGTCCTTTTATACGAGTTCCCACAATCATGGTGTCTCTTCACAGCTGTGAATCCCTACGGAAGTCAAGGTGGATATGCGGACTCTGGTGTGGATGCTGGGAATGGAACTCAGGTCTTCTTTTAAAAAGTTATGTCTATATGTTTGTTTGCCACAGCATCTCTTTAGGCTCCAGGTACTCCCTTCATAGAAGAAACTGCTGCATCCAAAATCATTTAAAGTAGAAAAACTGCCAAGAATTAGCAAACTTTCAAAAGATTTTTTTTCTTTAAGAATAATAGCTTTCTCCTTTGATAAATTTTCACTTGAAAGGATAGATTAAATGAATATGCTTAATTGTAATCTTCTAGGAATTTGAATGATGGGAGAAATGTGAGCATAATGAGTAGGATACAGGACCCAAACCTAATGACCTGGCTGCCAAAAGAAAGAAGCTTTTGGATTGTAGCCAAAGAATAAATAAATATCTATGAGTCTTCCCTGATATAAGGAAATGAGTGAATAATGTATAAGAATGTAAACTAGAGACACAAGACAGCTCTTCCTTACTGAAGATTTCCAATTGATAACAAAAAAAAAAAATGGGAGAAATCTGAAATCATCATTGGGGCATATAACAGAGTGATAATTCTTTTGAAGAAGAAAAATTTGTGGACTCTAAAATGGCTAAGTGGCGTGGAAGGGGAAGAAAATCAGAAATTCTTCATAGCATAGAAGTAAATAAATAACATTAGAGATCTATAATTCCGTCTTAAACTTTGTAACAGGAAAGAAGTTCCCATCCTAAACAGATGATAGAAGTAAATACTTGTCTCCACAAGAAGAGAAGGTTGAGCTATAGAATGAAATGCATTATATTGTCATCAGAAGATGTTGGACCTCCTCAAGTTAATTCTTTCAAAGGAACAAATTGATGAGAGCCATGGGTACTAAGGCATGCAAAAATTGAATATAATATGTGATTTAGATGGGCAGCTGGAACAAGCACAGGATTATATAATAGTTAGTCTGGCTCAGGGTGTGCAGTATATTTAATTCAATCTTGGAGTATTTGAAGTTGGGGAAATTAAGAAGATTTTTATTACATAATATTACAGAAAGACAAACTGGTAGAGTAACACACTACAACCTAATCTCTGTGGCATAAAACATGCATGTTACCATGCACATGATATAGCTGCTGTACCTTAGATCACAATTAATTAAAGATGGCATTTAATGAATTACACATGAGATTAAAATAGCATAATAATAATAATAATAATTATAGTAATAATAATAAATAATAAATTGATGGTGTAACTGATAATGGTAAACATTACATATATTTTTTTGCTGCTGATACAACATAATAATTTGTTTAGAGAAGTTTTACATCTTTCAATAGAAAAATTCTACTCTAAAATACTGATAAAAAAGTATCATAGAGCAATTAAGTACAAGATTCAATAAAATAATTCTTTATCTTCACTATCATGATTCTTAGTTACTTTTAACTGTCTACTTGACCTAACATAGACTCTCTTGAGGAAAGCATCTCAAGTGAAGGATTACCTAACTCAGATTGGCCTGTGATCGTGTATGTTGGTAGGAGTAAGAGGTGGAGTAATTAACTCATGAGAGTTAATTAAAGCAGCAGGGACAAATCCACTGTGTAGATTCCCTCCACAGGTGTTCCTGAGTTATATAAAATAAGAATCCTAGCTGAATATAAGTCAGAACATGAGCTTGCTTTCTCCATGGTTTTTCTTCAAGTTATTTCTTGAGTTCCTGCCCTTCCTCTGTCAGTGATGAATTGTCACCGCTAAGCTAGAACAAACCTCTGTCTGCCCAGTTGCTTTTGGTCAGAGTGTTTTTGTTACAGAAGCTGAAAGAAAACTAGAATATCATGTATTTCAATCTAAAATAAATGGATGTGTAACAACTAATTTGCAAGAGAATAGGCTTGCTTACAATGCAGTTCTTATAGGTTGTGAATTATAGTATTGAGTTTTATTTCACAATGATTGCATCAATGCTCAGCAGAGGATATTTTAAGATTCCAGGGAATCCTGTGGGAAAGCAACCACATATACAGGCCAAATGCAAATAAGATATGTGTGACTCACCTATTGAGCCACCATTGCTTTCATTCTCAATAGTCATGCTATGGTTGTGGAAAATGTCAGTATAGGGGAAAGCTGAGTATAAAATACCCACAGACTCTCAGTGTTACATTTTTTTCCTTTCTTCCTAAAACAAAAATCTGAAATAATGTATCTACTTGGTAGAATATGAATTTCTGCCTCGTAAACATAGAAAAGGGCATCACATTTTGAGCATTGGTATTTGTTAAACAAAGGAAAAAAATCACAGGTCATTTTACATCTGACATCTTTAAGATGTTCATCAGGTGTCATCAACAAATCTGGTAGTATGTAAAGGATTCATGGTCATTAAGGCATCATTATACAGAGCTCTAGACATGTTATTTGTCTGAAGGTTCTAGTTTACTATAAAGATTGTCAAATGCTTCTGGCCCCTTTTACTTTATCTTTATCTCTGTAAGAACATTATTTTCCCTCTATTTCTGTATAGATTTTGAACATGGAAATAAATTTCACGTGGAAAGTAATTTTGCATCATTAGTTCATAACACAAAAAAAACTTATAATACTCAGTGGACTCTATTTGTTTTTATATGTACTTAGTGTGTGTTATCATATATCATGTTTATCATATATACCATATACAATTCTACACATATGCATATATTATATATAATATTTCATATATTTCATAGAATCATATATTGTTTTCTTTTTGTTTTTTTGTTTGTTTTGTTTTTGTTTTTGTTTTTATTTTTGTTTTTGTTTGAGACAGGGTTTCTCTGTATAGCCCTGGCTGTCCTGGAACTCACTCTGTAGACCAGGCTGACCTCGAACTCAGAAATCAGCCTGCCTCTGCCTCCCAAGTGCTGGGATTAAAGGCACGCACCACCATCATCCAGCTGAATCATATATTGTTGATAATGTTTTTCTGTAACAGCTTTTAATATGTAATTAATGACCCACATTTACAAATTTACCAGAGCATTATACCAATCCTCCCAGAATTCACTGTCCTGGTACTTTTACTTTTCCATTCTAGCCTTTAAGTTGTGTTTTCTGAGTCTCCTAATTGTATTTCTAAATGTATCTTCTTTTACACGGTGTTGTTTTCTATGCATTGTTTCATTGACTATTACAATAGTGGAAATAAGGGATTTACTTATGTGAGCTATTGGCCGTGTGTGTGTGTGTGTGTGTGTGTGTGTGTGTGTCTGTGTGTGTGTGTTTGTGTGGTGTGGAGAAATTATGAGTGAAACATCTTTCAATTTAAATATCACATAATTTAGAAACTGGTGAATGACTCAAATTTCAGAGCCTGGTCATTGTGTCCTGTACTCACGGATGACAGCTACTGGCTACTGCTGACTGCTTCACACAAACATCTTCACCTCTCTCCGGCTTAGCAGCAGTATCAGTCTAACAGTCTCCTTAATAGACTCAGGGGCATGGTCATCAGCCTTTCATACTTATGTTGTCATCGCTTTCTAAGTATCAGAGGGAGGTGGAACTCATTCATCATCTCTTATTTCCTTCCTTTTTCTCCTTCTTGTTCTCTCTTCTTTCAGTGTCTTCATTTGTGAGCATGGGTATCTCTGGTGATTTATGTGCATCTGAGTGTAGGTACCCTGAGATGCTGGATGGATGTTGGATTCTTTGGAACTGGAATTATTGGGGATTGTTTCCCAACATGGTTGCTAGAAGCAAAGTTCCTTTCTAAGAGCAGTAAGTTTTCTTAACTAATTGAGAAATCTCTCTACCTTGAGTCTATTCCCTTCACATCTTGTGATTTTATTGGAATAGTCTCTTCCATGAGTTATTTATGAAAGAAGAGATTTTGAGCAAGCCTCACTTACTTTGTGAAAAAAATAAGTGATTATAAAACCTTTCAATCAATTTTTACCAGGCCTTGCTCTTCCTTGATGGGTAACTGGTAGAGTTTCTCCTTTGCCTCTCCTCTGGTAGAGGCCTCCCTAGAGCATCTTTGTTGATATGCCTCATTAAAAACTTCCGAACAATGTGTGATGGTGTAGTCTGAACTCACATAACATGTTTATAAGCTGAATATCCAAAACAATGAGAGCAAAGTGACTATGTCATCTTAGCATGGGATAAGTAATGTCAATATGAAAGAAACATCCATTTGTTAAGGTCATAAATGTAAGGAAAAAATAAGGAATAAATAGAGGTAGCTAAGAGACAAGCATCAACCCTTTACTCAGTTTAGGCATTTAGCAAAGTTCATCTTGTTTTTTGTTTTTGTTGCTTTTCTGCTCTTCCCATGTTCTTCATTATCAAAGAAAATGACACATAATCACTTAGCAAAGGCAGACATTTCAGAAGGATGTTTGCTATAGCAATTCATAGGCAGGTGATTTAGTGATTTTTTCCATGGGATTGCATTTTTTCCAATGTTCGGTAGGCATGAGAAGTTTTTTATACTTGAAAAGTTTTCAAGTTTTATATACTTGAAAAGTCGAATTCACATATGTGGATCTTACCTCCTTAGTATATAAGCTGGGGTTAATATTTCCAATGCAGTAGCTTTCAGGAAATATTAAACAAAAGAATGGCTATGTGCCAGAAAATACATAAAATGACTGTGGATGTAGAGCCAGTGCTTCTGTATGCCACAAACCTGAAGGTAACAACAAAGTGGCCTGTGCTGCTGCTGGATTCTATTGATTTATTTTTAATTTTAATTATGTGCATATAATTTGTTTGTATGGGTTCGTGCTTCTGAGTTCAATGGCCCAGGCCTAGAAGAAGGTATAAGATCCCCTGGAGCTGGAGTTACAGGCAGTTGAGAGCTGCCATGTGGGTTCTGGGACCAGAACCCAGGTTTTCTGCAAGATTAGAACATGTTCTTAACTGCTGAGACGTATCTCCAGCCCTAGCTTTACCATTAAATTTTGGTGTTTTGTACAAACAAAGGCACACACATGGTAGACACCCATCTCAAAGACCTTTTTAGATATGTACTGACCAATCTTCTGTTATTGAGATCAAATTACATTCCTTTTATGTTTTGTGTTTACATTAATTGCAAAATTTTGCAAAAGTGTGAACTGCCGAAAATATTGACATTGCAAACTGAGTTATACTGTTCAATCTGGTAAATTAATGCAAATAAAACAAGTAGCAGTGTATAATATGAACAGATATTGAGTAAGTATGTCATTGAGTATACTTTGTGCAATGAACCCTTTCAGTTCCAACTTGTATTGATCCTGGAGTTAATGCAAGTCATTAAAACATTTGCTTATAAGCTGGCCAGCATAGGTAAAATATCACTAAGATATTTTATAATATTGTTACATCAATTGAATTTTTTGTCTGAAATAATTTCATAGTTTATGCCATTGATTATTTTGTATTTTATTACTTGTCTGTCTCAATGGAGTGAAATTACTTGAAGCCAGAGAGATTTATTCCTGTTTGTCCTTGTACTTTTGATATGGTGTGTATGTGTGTGTGTGTGTGTGTGTGTGTGTGTGTGTGTGTAAAATATGAAAAATATGTAAAATGTTTATGTATAACTTTATCAATATAGGGTCAAAGGCAAGTGGATCACTGGAGCTTACTGTGCATGTGTGCACATGCCTGTGTGCATGAAGGCATGTAGGTTCCTACCCTATAACATTCTATTTCCCTCAAAACAAGATTTCTCACTGAACATGAAGCACTGCTAGCAGTCAACAATCCCGAGCAATCTTTTTGCCTTTGACCTCCACACTGATAGGGTGACAGGTCACCTTGGCAGTCAACAATCCCAAGCAATCTTTTTACCTTTGACCTCCACACTGATAGGGTGACAGGTCACCTTGGCATGCCCTCCACACTGATAGGGTGACAGGTCACCTTGGCATGCCCTCCACACTGATAGGGTGACAGGTCACCTTGGCATGCCCTCCACACTGATAGGGTAACAGGTCACCTGGGGATGCCCTCCACACTGATAGGGTGACAGGTCACCTTGGCATGCCCTCCACACTGATAGGGTGACAGGTCACCTTGGCATGCCCTCCACACTGATAGGGGGACAGGTCACCTTGGCATGCCTAGCTCCTTATGTGGATGATGAAGACTTGCATTCAGGTCTACATGCTTGTGAAGCAAGCACTCCAACCCTTACGAGCAGAGCCATTTCCCCAAGGCCTTACACACACGTTTAAGCTTATGATTAACAAGATGTTACAGCTTAGTCGTTGATCAATGCTGAGAAAAATTGAATTTAAAAAAAGAAAAATGAAAAAGTTAAATTATAACCTTAATTACAAATACCGGTAATTGAATATAACAGAGAATAAAGAAAGTGAGCATTGTAATTATCTGGCAGTTGATATTTATTTTCATTTTTGTTAGTTCTAGATTTTCCAGCATTATTTATTCAGTATATTATCATCAAAGAAAGCAAGTATGGAAACACGACAGGGCAGGCATTAGCATGGTACACCCAAGTTGCTGCGTGACCTCAGAATAGCTGGTGACACAAAGCCAATCTGATAATTAATTAATCCATAATGGCTTGTCAGGTTCCAGCAGTATGGTAATACCTTAATCCCTCCGTGCTTCAAATGCCAATATTTTTCAATTGACCTTTGAGAAGTTTTTTTTTTTTTCCCCATCTACAAATTCATATCTAATGACAAGAATTTTCTGACATTAGACAAGGACAAATGGAATTTGTCTTATGTACTATACAAAAGCACAAATCAGTCAGGGCAGGAATATCAAATAAATAATACAGATAACATAGAGATATGAGGGAAGAAAATTCCCTTTTCATGCACATGTAGGTGCTTGCATTCATATATGTATGCATGTTCACATGCTGTGCATGAACAGATATGTGAATGTGTGTGCATGAATATGGAAGGCTGAAACTTAAAACTGGCTGTCTTCCTACCATGTTTTTAGGCAGGCTTGTTTGCTGAACATGAAGCTTACCATTTTCAGATAGTCTACCTACAGTTTGTTAATAGGACCCTTCCTTCAGAACTGAAAATGGATACAGCTGTCTTACTTTCCTGACTCTTTGTGGGTTCTGCTGATGCGAACTCAGGTTTTCAAGTTCAATAGCAAGTGTTTTATATATAAAGTAATCTATCTTGCCACCCCTAGATCTGCTTTTGATACAGTGAATCAAATGAGGCATTGCATCATAGAGGGAGCCACTCCTCACCAAGGACTGTAACCCATTATGGCGATATACTTACCTGATATTTAGTTCAATGGAAGCATACTGTCCAATACATCTTGATACCCATGTCCATATGAGAACACAGACCTGAAGTCACCTCATTCTACATTCAGCTGCCAAGAAACTATGGAGCCTATGACACAAGGTGAAAAGTTCCAACTTCTAAATTTTGACTACCAATTTAAATATCTGGATCTTTAATTGCAAAAGGACAAAAGGAAGCAAGTTTCTGGAACATGGTCACAGCCACCATTCCTTCAAATCCCTGGCCAGCATTTAGTCCCATACCTGTTTCCAAATTAAACAATGTTTTCAAGAAAACAAAAACTTAAAAGACAGAATACACCTGGAATTCTCTTGTGGCGTGCCATGCAAACTGAATCACTATGTTAGAGGATGGTCTTTAAAAGGTCATTCATATGTTCTTCACAGGGAAAGAAATCCTGTGATGTTGACATAAATTTCCAATGCCTGTAGTGACTATGTAAAGTAAGGAATAACATATTTGCTCTTTAGAAATGTTCTTTAAAATGATAAAGTTGTCCACTATTCTAATTTATGATTTTTTGTTGCCTCACTTTTATTCATATTTTAAATTATCATATAAACAATGAAGCTTCTTCTCAATACTACTTGCTTGTTTGGTGGGGAGGTTATGTTCATCTGTGATTATTTTAATTTTACTTGAAAACATATATGGCTATGGTTTAGTCTGGCTAGTTCATCCTCTCTTTAATAATACAGCCAATTTCCCAGCATCTTAATCATTTTCACTGCTTCCCCCTGGATTGCCTCCAGACTATCTGTATCCTTGAATCTGTACAGGTTGTGATGAAGTATAATCTATGGAGGTAATTAAAATGAAAATTAAGTATTGCTAAGTTGTCTTCTGACAGTGATTATAAAAGTCTGTATTTCATAAAAATGATATAAAATGCAGTAATTTTTCACTGCCCTATACTTGCCCTCCACCTTTGGAGTTACAATATATTAGAAATAATTTGAAAATTTGGACTAGCGAGTGGTTACCATATAGTATCTGAGATGGTACTGGCAAGGAAAATGAAAGGGTTGATGGATGATGGTAGATGAGCTTTTTGTCTATAATAGTCCCAGAAACTTGCACAGAGAGAAACCATTCCATATGTATGTTGATGTTTTTATCTTTAAAATTAGATTTTTTTAATTATTGATTTACTCTTTGAAATGTGTATAAAAGTTTTCAGTGCATATTGATCATATTCATCTTCCCATAGATTTTAGCCATCCTTTCCTATCATATACTCTTTCCTATTTTTTGTCTTTCTTTTTTTAATACTTTATGGAGTTAAAAATGAGTGCTACCCAAATGCACATGAGTATAGAATTATCCAATGAGGTATGGTTTATGCTGTAATATGAAGCTTTCCACGCTCTAAATTTTGACTGCCAATTTAAATTAAAGTCATGTCTGGATCTACAATGGGAAGTGACAAATGGGAACCACTGATATAAATACCACAATAGCTGAAATAGGTGACCCTCTCTACCTTTGAAACTATCAGCTACCAATAGTTCTACACTTGGGATGAGGCTTTTTCCACCACTCTCCCATCTATGCTGAAGTGTTGACAGATTTGATTTTGTTCATATCTTGTACATGCAAACATAGATGTTATGTGTTCATGACTCCAGCAGTCTTCTTGTGCCTAACAGACACTTTCAGAGCAGTCCAGAGTTCTGAAATTACAGCTTTTCTAAAGACCATCTGACCATGCTGTCTTTTTGTGAGGTCCCTCAGACATGCACGCTGGTCCTTCTATGATGAACAATTCTTGCCTTGAAAGGAATTTACTTCTTTTTAAATAAATAATAACAAAAAGAATCAGTGTTCCTACTTTTCACTGAATTTTTTTTTTCTTACAAGGAACTCTCTGTGGCTAAGAGAAGGATCAAATTTGGAATTAAAACTCCATTTTTACACATAAAATACAGTATCTTTTATCATGATTGATGGATGAAAATTAAAAGAGCTCAGTTCCTTAGATATCTTGGGATATCCTTAGATATCCCAAGAGAGAACACCAGGAATGAAATAACAGTTAAGTGGTCATAGGCAGAATTTTTACAAATTTGACCATTTTGTAATCCTAGGGGATTTACAAAGTTTAAAACCATTATAATATCCATCTCCCCTGTCAGAAAACAGTATATGAAGTGATAGCCCAATGATCACCAGAGATTGATTGGCATATTGAAAATAGCTAAATTAGTTATTTATTAGCTAACATTTGTTAATAGGTGTAGCTCTTTAATTAACCATTCTAGTGTTAGATAAGTAATTTGATTTCTTGATGAAAGTGAATTAAACAGAACACCATCGATCTTTAAGTGAATACATTATTTATTAATTTTGTGGTTCCCTGCTAATATCACCAGGGAAATCAACAGGCTTAAGATAATTGAGGAGATGGGAGAGAAGTACATAGAGTCAGGAAATTGAACAGAGGGGTGTAGGACTGAGGGATGAGGAATTAGGCATAGCCACTAGAAAATCCCAGATGCCAGGAAAACAAGAGGCTTCCAGGACCCAACGGGGATGACATTAGCCAAAATACACAACAAAGGGGAGAAAGAGTCTGTAAAGATCATATCCAGTGGATAGGCATGGCCCGCAGTTGAGGGATGGGGCCACCCACCCATCTCAAAAATATTGACCCAGAATTGCTCCTGTCTAAAAGAAATGCAGGGACAAAGAGTGGAGCAGAGACTGAAGGAAAGGACATCCAGAAACTGTCTCACCTAGTGATCCATTCCATCTGTAGACACCAAACCCACACACTATTGCTGATAGCAAGAAGTGCTTGTTGACAGGAGCCTGGTATAGCTGTCTCCTGAGAGGCTCTGTCAGAGCCTGATCAATTCAGATGCAGATGCTAGCAGCCAACTATCAGTCTGAGCGTGGGGACCCCAGTAGAAGAGTTAGGACAAAAACTCCTCTGAAGACTGAAGGACTCTAGGAACTGAAGAAATGGGAGGGGTTTGCAACCCCATAGGAAGAACAGATTCCCAGAGCTCACAGGAACTAAACCATCAACCAAAGAGTATACATGGAAGGACTCATGACTCCAACTGCATATGAGCAGAGAATTGAGCTTATTTGGCATCAGTGGGAGGGGGGGTAAGCCCTTGGTCCTGTGGAAGGCTTGATGCCCCAGTATAGGGAAATGCTAGGGCCACGGAAGTGAGGTAGAAGTGCTTGGGTGGGTGGGGGAGCACCCTCATAGAAGTAGAGGTAAGGAGTAAAGGGGGATGGGATAGGGCATTTGCAGAGGGGAAACCAAGAAGGAAGATAACATTTGAAATGTAAATAAATAAAATAACCAATAAAAATAAACAAATGAATAAATAAATAAAGATAATTGTATATCTTAAACATGAGTTTCACTTGGCTAAATTAGGTGCTATATGAATAAAAGTATAATAAAATATTGTGTTTCACATATATAAATATTTTGCAAAGCACAAGTGTTTTTCTTGTTTACTGAAAATGTTTTAGTTTGTATATAATAAATCTTCCTAATTTGCAGCAAAATTGTTTAATTAAACTGCAACTTAATATAAAGTAATAATTTCAATACTAAATTAAGTATTCTGTATAAAAATCTTTTATAAAAATAAAGTTATATTACTGTGTAAAATATTAATTTTGAGTCAATTATTTCCTTTTTTAAATTAAAAGTTTAAGTTTTAGCTGCATGTTAATAAATATGTGAATGCCTATTGTATGTATGCCAATGTTGGTGCAAGTGCCAATGGAGGCCAAAAGAATCTATCAATACTTCAGGCAGGATGGTATATGTTTTAAAGATATTTAGACTACTTATATTCCTGAAACTCATATGGTCCTTTCTCTTTCATGGAGGTATGCCTTTAAACCTCCTGACTAATTTTGCTAATATGTAATATATGTCTCCTATTTGCATAAAGCAAATAGGCACACAGCACATATTCCGTCTTTATTCAAATCCTAAAATTTATGTAAACTATTGGCGTAGGATTGGGATCCCTATACTTACCTGTCAGGGGAGATACCATGATCATGAAAGTGGTTTTCTCAGAGTAAGGCTTATCTTTTGCACTCCTGATGTGCTGACCCCTGTGATTTCTCCAAGTGTAGGAAACAAGATTGCATAATTTATGGTAGTAGGGGACTGTGTTTGTGCTCACCGCTGAAGAGAGAAAGAAGGAAAGAGAAAGACAGACAGACAGACAGAAAGAAAGAAAGAAAGAAAGAAAGAAAGAATGAATGAATGAATGAATGAAAAGATGTATATATGATTATAATGTTGGCCTAGGGAAATAGTTAAGTAGGTTTAACATTCAGGAGATTAACTTAAGCAAAAGCCTGTAGATAGCAAATGTGTCACAAAGCCAGTCAACTATAGGTAGAAGGTAGAGATAGAAGAATACTGGGAGTTTCCTGACTAGTTAGTCTGGTACACATCAGCAACAGACAGAGACCTTGGCACAAACAATTCAGAAAGAAAGGACCTACACTCAAGATTGTCCTCTCACCTCAACAGGCAATATTGTATACATATACCTCAATTCACATATATGTAAACAAACACATACACACATATCCTAAATAAATCAAAATGCCAAAGCATGGAGAGTATGGCTTTATTTATTTATTCATTCATTTATTAAACATCCGTGTCACAATTAATCACATTTATCAAAGCACCATAAAGTCCTAAGCTTTTATTATACAAAATAGTAGTGATAACCTTTCAGGGGCCTAGGAACTCAGAGAACTAAGGCTTGCAGAGCAGCTGCTGTAATTGAATCTGAAGTTGGGAGAAGAGAAAATGCTTGAAAAGGGGCCCTTTGGAATTGTTTTTCTGTAGGTATGGCTAAAAGAAGAAGGAGAAAGATTAAATAATAATAAAATAAAATGAGAACATCAGGACAGAAAAGCTTATTTTCATTTATATAGGACAGATAATTTTTCCTTTTCTGATGGACCATGGTGGGTTTACAATAACACAAATAATGATACATGATGTAGAATTGAAGGGACCATGATAGAAACAATTATGTCTGCTACTTCCACCTCTCTGGGCTATCCACATATTCATTGCAACCTAACAGAAGAACAAGTAAGGCAACCCCTGTTGGAATGCAAAGAAAAATAAGCCACCACAAATGCCTTTCAAGTTTATTGTGGCAATTGATCACATTTATGAAGGCCTCATAAAGTTCTGAGCTTTTATAGTACAAAATGGTGGTTATCACCATGCAAAGTGTCTATTGTCAACTCTTGGTGACAACTTTATTGCTGATGTAGACCAATATTGTACAGGGGACTCTAGTAGCCATACATTATTTGGAAGCAAAGCATCAGAGTGAGCTAGAGTATTACTGTATAAAATTTATTTTTCTATGAGCCACAATAATTACATCAAACAGTTACAGAAATATGTGGGAACTACAAGACTTGTTAAGATGCCACAAAAGATATAGCTTGGTTTTTGCAAGGGAACTACAGTAAGTATGATGACCCAGGTGCAGGAACAAGATCTCAGAATTTATTTCTAGAGTGCATACCAGTGACAGTCACAGATGACTGGCAAAGGTGAAGCTCCTGGGCTCACAGAAGTCAGCAGAGCATGCTAGAGGGCTTTCTTCTAGTAGAATGTGGCCTTGTCCTCTATCTGATTATGTTGCTAAAGTTATACTGCAGGAATCAAAAGATAAACATCTGTACTATCATCTTCAGACTACAGTCTTTTCATTCTGTAGCATTTATAATCTACCAAAGAGACAAGCAAAAATGTATTTAATTTTTAAAGGAACTTATCAACACATGTGACATTGGTATTTATATGATTTTGAGCAAATGTTACAATGGAGTCATCTGAATGTAGATTATTAGTACAGATATAAATCCACACACAGCAGAAATTGTTATATGTGTGTTTACTTGAATCTTTTGAATGATTTTTAAAAAGACATAAAGAAAAAACACTATTCTTAAACAATCAAAAAAATCCAACTGTTTAGTCCTGGGCTTCTTTGTGCTCTATTGATCTGTAAACTTACTCTCACTATTGGATCAAATGTTCCACAACTGTCTGGTTCATTAGGAACAGCTCTGATGCCTTCTGATTGCCCTGATGACAATTTTCCAGATCCATACCCTGACTGCGTCCCTACTTGTTTCATTGTGCCCTTATATGACAGTCTGTCATCTTGGTTCTCACTGTAACTAGACTTTGACTTCTTAAAATATGCCTGGTATTTCAGCATTCTGCTGTCGTTCTCATCATGTCAAAAGTGAGGACTCAATTTGGAGGATAGAAACACTATCTAATAACTCATAGAATAACATACATTATTGAATTTTGATGAATTATTGGTTTTAGCTTTAAATGCAATGGTAAACTATAAGTACAGCCTCATGCAAAATTGTCCAGTTAAAGCAGAAATTTGTTAATTAGCAGGTCAAAGTCTCTGTTTACTTGTGAAAATTTTACACCTTTTATAGTTCCCTTTTCACATATTATTTAGAAGATTGGTCATTTTGTATTTTAACAGTTTCACATATAGTGTGTTGAGCTTCTATTCACCATCTCTACTATCTCCCTGTCTTTCCATCTGCTCTTCTTCTTCCTAACTATTCCTTTAGGGAAGCTGTGATGATTTGTATATGCTTGGCCCAGGGAGTGGCACTATTAGAAGATATGGCCCTGTTAGAGGGGGTATGTCTTTGTTAGAGTAGGTGTGTCACTGTGGGTGTGGGCTTTAAGATCCTTATCCTAGCTGCCTGGGAACCAGTATCCGCTAGTAGCCTTCAGATGAACATGTAGAACTCTCATTTCCTCCTGTACCATGCCTGTCTGGACTCTGCTATGCTCCTGCCTTGATGATAAGGGACTGAACCTCTGAACCTGTAAGTCAGCCCCAATTGAATGTTGTTTCTATAAGAGTTGCCCTGGTCATGGTGTCTGTTCACAGCAGTAAAACCCAAACTAAGACAGAAGTCAAGGCCATTCCCCTTCAAAATCAATCATTAACAGCTAATACATCTTCAGAAAGTGGTAAGACCTGTGGTTTTTGCTCTCTTCATAATGGAATGTCAAAGACCCAATCTTGTGCAGATATGTGTGCTCATGATTGCAATCAACTTGTTATGTTAACAGTCATGAATTCTTAACATTTTGACCAGATATGAAGCTCTGCATTAACTATTACTTTCTATGTAGCATAATGACTACCCTTTTCTGACTTATAACCACACTAGGCCAAGTAAAATATAAATGCAGATCCATTCTAATTATATCAGAACTTTTCCAGGAGGCTAAAAGCCAGAAGGCCTGGACAGATGTGCTGAAAACTCTACAAGACAAAGGTACCAACACAGACTGCTATACTCAATAAGACTTTCAATCACTATAGATGTGGAAAAAAAGATATTTGATGGTAAAGTCAAATCTAAACAATATCTATCCACAAATTCAACCTTAGAGAAAACTCCTTTCCAGTGAGATTAACTACATCCAAGAAAACATAGGCTATAAATAATACTATACCAAGAAAACCCAAGAAGGGACACACACACACACACACACAGAGAGAGAGAGAGAGAGAGAGAGAGAGAGAGAGAGAGAGAGAGAGAGAGAGGGAGAGAGACAGAGACAGAGACAGAGAGAATCTTTAAAATACCTTTTCAGAACTTTTTACCCTCTGTATTCATATTTTATACTCTGTTTATGATCACTGTTTGCTGATGGCCTTAGGGCTTCTGTTCTCCTGTCAGTGAGATCTGATGTTTGACTCTCCACTTTGAGTGAATTATTTTCTCCTCCTTTTTATAACTTCACACAATGAACTATTTGGGGAATGCTATGAGCCAGACATGCTCTCTGGACTGACTTTAAGATGTCTCTCCGAGTGAGATGTGCATTTACTTCTTAAAAAGAATCCTGATGTGACTTTGTCATATCATATTTACTTCTCTTTATATTAATATCTAACAACAAGGATACCATGGGCTTATTTTTATGCTTAATGTCTATATAAATGTCTGGAATTCTATGAGTTAGAGTACAACACTTGTATCTTTACCAGGGCAAGAAAAGGACAAGAAAGCATATTTGGGCATATTTGGAATTGATACTTGATACTAGAGAGTGAGGGTTATTTTCCCTCTAGGAATAATCTAGCATTGCTGAGGCATATGAGTTGTAACTACCCTATATTTGGTAGTAGATTGAGGCCTTAGTTATTAAGTCATATATTTGCCTTTATTTGTCTCCTGAGGTTAATTATTTCTTCCTGTGTGCAGTTTTCATTCATATATATATATATATATATATATATATATATATATTATTTGTGCATACTATATTTACTTTACTTATGATCTCAGATACACATATAAACATTATGTATTATCAGTTATGCAATGTATCTCTTATGGTCTTAGCCATTGTGCTCATTTTCATTCTGAAAATGTGCAATGCAAAGTGTCAATGACGATGCCTATGGAAGATCTTTGAACTCAGTCTTTCTAATTGAATTCAACATTGAATCTAATAATTTTAAGAAAGCTATTAAATAAATTGGCTAGTGTTTTTAATATGGGAAAATAAACTAGTTAAAAGATTTTGATTTGTTCCAGAGTGTCAGTACTACTTGCTATTAGCAAATCACTGAAGAGTCTCTAACTTCTCTTTTTAAAGACTGAGAGGAAACCTGAAATGGCATGAATTATGGTAAAATGCCACATCTTTCTTTGCAGGAGAGATTCTGGTTACAGCTTGGCTAGCAACAGATGGCATTATTTTAACACAGAGAATTGCTGAGTGAGACACTGGCTCTCTCTGAAGAGAACAACAGCCTGTGCATCTTAGCTCATATGAGACCCTGGTGATTGGAATTCATAAACCCAGAGAGGAAAGCATATAGGCTACAGCCAGGTGCTTGCAACATCTGTAATGCCAGGCACGCTGCTAAAGGTTACCAAAGGTCCATGGAGAGAAAAATGATGAGAAAAGAAGATATTTTATTTTAAAAATCTGTTACAGTTGCAATCTTTATATCTCAGTAGTGTGAAAAATCTGGAGTAAAATGATAAATAATGCATTGGAATTTAGAAAATAATTTTCATGTGTTTAATTCCTTCTGTTGGGAATACTGACACTACCTTTACAATGTGCCCAGAATCTACATCTCTCTTAATGATTACCATCTTCACTGACATTTTCTAAGAAATACTCATTTTCCATGAGAATTATTAGAAAGTCCTTCCAACAGTCTCCTTGCAAACACTAGCGTCCATATTCTGTTTTAGTATTAACTTTTCCTTTCTGGATTTTTATTTTGTTTAATTTTGATTCTATATTAATAAAAATATAGAATATTATAAAGAACTGCTATGTATATTTCAATGGTCTATAATAATTATTAACACTTAATGTGCTACATATATTCTAAGATTTTCACTTTTTCCAAGTTTGCCACTAATTCTTAAAAACTTGAAGAGAGACTAGAAACTTAGCTGATTTGGTAGGTTGTGAGCCAAGAATGCGCAAAGCCCTGAGTTTCAACCCTACTATTTCATAACCACAGTGCATGCCTATAATCATCATTTGGAAGTGGAGGTAGAAGGATATGAAGTTTTGAAATCATTCTCATTAATATATCAAAATTCCATTATCACAACTCAAACAAATGACTGTCCCCCAAATGCTCAGCTAGAGTCTTAATGATAACAGATGTGGATGCTTGCAGCCAACCATCAGACTGAGCACAGGTACCCCAATGGAGTAGTCAGAGGAAGGACTGAAAAAGCTGAAGGAGTTTGCAACCCCATAGGAAGAAAAACAATATCAACCAAGCAGACTCCCCAGAACTTCCAGGGACTAAACCACCAACCAAAGAGTACACATGGAGGGATCCATGGCTCCAGCTGCATATGAAGCATAGGATGGCCTTTTCTGGTATCAATGGAAGGGAGGGGAGACCCTTGGTATTGTGGGAGGCTTGATGCCCTAGTGTAGCAGAATGCTAGAGCAGGAGTGGTTGGGTGGTGAGGCAGGAGTGGGTGGGTAGGTTGAGGAATACTCTCATACAAGCAGAAGATAGGGGGATGGCATAGGAGGTTTGCAGAGGGGAAACTGGGAAGGGGGATAACATTTGAAATGTAAATACATAAAATAACCAATAAAACATTAAAATATATATCAATGAACTAAAATGGATATCAGCCCTCTATTAGAAGTAGGGTCGGTAATGATCTTTTCCCAAGGAGGGAAACCAGGATGGGGGATAACATTTGAAATGCAAATAAATAAAACAACCAATAAAGTAAAAGTTGAGGTCACTTCTAATTTCAGAGATACCCATGCCTGATTCTTAGATGCAATTTCTAAGGATTTTAATAAAATGGTCAGCATTATGTTTTTCCTTAATAAAGATCTAATGGTTTTGTGTAAGATTTTACTTTTGGGAATATATGAAGAAATGTCTACTTCACAGATCAGAAACTCATGACAGATCAAAATAACTTCGCAAACAAAGTATAACTTGATAAATCAGTGACCTACATCCAGATTATTACAGAAGGATGGATAAGGTTTACTACAGATGCAAAAATGATTCAGTGATAGCCATATCACCAAAAGGTCACATAACCTCAGGAAAGCTGGAATTCTGGAGCCTACTGAATGACTTTCATGAGCTGGACAAGTCAGAGAGTGTTTTCTAGGCAGCTTAGCTGATCTGCCTCACCCCAGCATTTACTGCTTATAGTCTTAATGGAGGAAAGGTCATCAGTTTCAGAGACTTTCTGAGACTCCCAAGTAGTTCATGAGAACCCCTTCAGAATTTCCTAAGCCTTAAAAATAAAGATAGGAGAAAATTGGCACACAACAAATAGTCTTTAAAGCATTCATTTAGTACTCACTTTATATGCCCAATTTTATTTTTCTCATTTCCATTTTGTAGTTCATCTAATATTAAAGAAAAGAAACAAAGTATCTTCCTGAAGGAAGTAATAATGGATCTATTTAATAACTGGGAAGACAAAAACTGAAAAATTATTAGTTATCTTATAAAAGTTAATAAATGACCAGCAGAATTTGGTTGCATAATTTCTAAGTGTGATTGCTATAAATTGTGTCTTCTATAAATATTTCAGCTATCATAAATGATTTTTATGTAATAAAGCATCAAAAATAATTTGTATGTTTAAGTATTTACTGTAGCCGGGCGGTGGTGGCGCACGCCTTT
>NW_022196903.1:72506131-72530149 GCF_008632895.1 Mastomys coucha
ATTAGTAAGTTTAGATTTTTTGGTGGTATTTATTTTAATCTTGAGCATATGATTTTCAGGACAAGTCATTTGTAACCAAAGACATTTAGTTCCAGTAATTACAACAAAAATAAACAGACATTTATTGATTACTTCAGTCTCTGAACACCAGTGCCAATAGAAGTTGATTACAACTGCCTAATACACAATTCCTCCAAAAACAAGGTCTCTTTGCCCTCACTGCTCAAACTCCACAGTGAATTTCATGACAGCACAAGTGAGACAGAATTAACCTTAACTTTGATCTTATTTAATACCTATGAGATTTTGAAAGCTACTAAACAAATTACCGAATCCTCATTAATTTTCCTTCCTTATACAAATGCACTAATATCAATATTATAATGCACTAAGTTAAACTTAGAAAGCAGAGATTGATGAATTGCGTGATGTGGTATTAAAACTTTTGGGTTTTAAGCTTTTGTACTGTACATATCTGGAATATTAAATTTCACTTTTTGATACTGTTTCTCTGCCAATGGTCTATTTTAAAAAAACCAAAATGTATAACAGAAAGAAGGAAGATTTAACTAAAGCAACTTATACCTTTAAAAGCAAAGTACTAAATTAAAACTGGTACATTCATTCAAATTATATTACCTCAACTGATAAAATAATTGAAATTAAATGAATAATCCATACAACTTATTAAGAATAGAGCATGGTCCAAGTGGACAAGAATGCAATCACAAATTTAATAAACAAAGTTTAATAGGACAAAAAATTTAACAAATGTGCTCAATTATGCAAATACATTTATATTATTCTAAGAAATATTTCAATGTTCACTATAGTTAGTCAATTATATTAACTAACATTATAGTATGTCCATAAGATTTACAAAAATATAAACAAATTAATCACATACTCTGAGATCTCACCACACCAAAAATTGTTTTAGAATTTAGCATGAGCTTCTTGGAAAGAACTTGACACTGAAGATTAAAATACTGAAAATTTCCAAGTCTTTTACTCAATAACTTTACATTTCAGAATGTTCAATAAGCATAAAGTTTTAAAAGTTACCAGTATATATTGAAATAGAGGTTGATAACAGTCTTACTTACTTATATACAAGGTATAAAATCTAAATTTTGAAAACTATACAGTCACATTATGGTATTATTCAACTTTTTATTTTATTGGCTAATCTTTATCTTATAGTTTCTATAATATTAATAAAACTTCAATATATTTTTTAAAAATGCAAAATAAAATGCTACAAATGCCCCAAACAAAATAAAGACAAAATAAAATAAATAAATATCTGGGGATTAAAAATAAAAATACTATAACAATATCATTGAGAATGGGGACAAAGTTACACCAGTAAAGAAATGAAATACAAGAGGTTGTGAGTCAAGTTTTAGTTCTATTTTTGCAGAGAACAATAAATAAAACTCAAATATTTCACGTTACCTGGAAGAATTGTAAAATTAAAGCATATGAAATGAATGGCATTCTGTTGTCTCCCATAAACACACCATTTATTCCTAAGAAAGTTCAAAATCTTTAAGATTAACAAGAAGTTGGGAGGTTGCTATTGATCACTTGAAGAGTTATCTTCAGTACGTAAAAGGGAATGTCTGAGCCTACATGGTCTGTGTACTCCAACATTGCCATTGTTGTCACACTGGAGGTGGAGGATGGGTGGAGAACCTGACAATTGCTCAGTCCACAAAGCTGGGTGCTACAGCAGTCCATATTTGGAGCACAAGGCCTTTAAGATTCCTTGAGAGTCAATGGCCTTTAATATTAGAAAGTCTATGAAGCTGGGTTCTGATGTCAGCAGAAGATATCAGTATCAATTGCTGCAGTAGCTGAATCACAGCAACAAGGATACAAGAACTCACAAATAAGAAGCGAAGGGAAACAGGCCAGTTGAAAAAACGTTTCTCTTCGATCATTTTATGCTCCACAGGTGGCCACTGGAAGGAGCTGCCCACAAGTATAGGCACCTTTTACTTGGTTCAAAGCAGCATCTGGTGATCTAGAGATGTGATCCTTTCTATTCCACCTTTAGAGCTTTAGTAGGAGTCATCAAACTAGCGACTCCATTCTTGGGGGGCGGGGCGAGGAATGGGTCCCTAGGGGTCCACTTGTACCCTGTTCTGTTCCTTCCCTACATAGCACTTAAAATACGTATCGGATTAGATTAGTCCTTAGCTGTAAATCTTCCAATAGTCTTTTATAATGGAAAGTAAAATATATTTTAACTTGTTACCTGCGATGTTCCAACATTCCAGTCAGATTTCACTTTCCTTATCTATGTATCATTTATCAGTCAGAAGAGTCTCCGGTTTCCCTTCTGTCATTTGAATTTAAGTCACTGGTTCCCATCTCAGGACTTTTGAACTGACTGAATATTTCTTTCTTGTCCCACATTTTCACGTGTTTCCTGCTCATCAGTCAGACAGTACAAATGCCCCCTCCTTATCTGCTCGAGGCCTAAATAATTGCTCAAGCTCTTAGTGTATATCCAAAAGTATTGCATGTCCAAAATTATTGTATGTCCAAAATTATTCCATAACTGTCACTGCCCTGTCAAGGACAGATTCAAATCTATATCTGAAAGTTCTGGTTAAGAAGTGTGTGTGTGTGTGTGTGTGTGTGTATGTGTGTGTGTGTGTGTGTGTGTGTGTGTGCATCTGTGTATGAGACAGAGACAGGCAGACACACATATACAGAATGTGTGTATGTGTGTGTGTGAGAAGGAGAGAGAGAGGGAGAGAGAGAGGGAGGAAGGGAAGGAGGAAGAGGGAGAGAGATTAAGAGAAATTAGTTAAGGTACATGAAGGGTAAAATACATCTATTTTCAAACACATTTTCAGAGGGTAAAAGACAGTAGATTTAAAATGTATATTGTGCAGGTATGTATACCACCAATTTAGTAATGATACCTGGTCTTTCAGCTCTTCATGGCAAGCTAGGTGATGAATGTTGCTCAAGAACAATTGTTGTGAATATAATTTTTTTTTTGGATAGGCAGATTTCAGTTAAAATTTGACTGGTCATGATAAGAGGTATAGAGAGCACTGAAACAACTTTGCATGTGGAGAAGGTTAGAAGTAACTCCATCTATAATAATACAAACAGAATTTAACATCTACAAATAAACAGAAATGTAAAATCAAGGAACAAAGGAGAAAAGGGCATGAAACTATCATTACTGGAAGCATAGTGATAAGGGGTTTTTGGTTTTGCAAATTGTTGTGAGTGTTGCAGAAGGAGTTCTTGGTGTATGGGCCTGATAAAGATTGCAAGTAGGGACTTACATGACTTAGAAGTACTACCTTGAAAGTAAGATTTGCAAAGATGTGACAGCCAGTATTTGGCCTTAGTGAAGCACAAGCTGCAGAGGAAACTTACTAATATGGATACTCCATTCCCCCATGAAGTTACAACCCAGCTCTTTACTCACAAGTATTTAAAAATAAATTTATAATAAATAGCATATTATGTCAATGATAACACTATGTCTCGTACCTCAACACTGAAATGTTATTCTTCAACAAATATTTGTGAGAAACTCATTCAATAGCAGACATTTGGTATGTATGTACACAGAGGCTACATTTAATAACAATAAATGAATATTTAAACATTAATGAATATTTAAAATCAAAGCAGGTGTGTGTTGAGAAGAAACTATTTTGTAGCAGGTGGAAGTCCAACCTACTGTAGCTTAATTTGTTTGAAGTTTTGCTTTATATTTTGCTTGTTTGAGTTTTTTAATTGGTTATGTTACTTATTTACAAATGTTATCCCCATCCGTATTTCCCCTCCCCAAACCCCTAATCCTATGCTATCTCTTTGCTTCTATGTGGGTGCTCACCCATCCACTCACCCTCTCTTGCCTCACCATCCCAGCATTTCCCTATACTGGGGCATCAAGACTCCACAAAACCAAGGGCCTCCCCTACAATTGATGCTAGCTAGATAAGGCAATCCTCTGTTGGCTGCATACACAGCTAGAGCCATGGGTAGCTCCAAGTGTAATCTTTGGTTGGTGGTTTCATCTCTGCTCCACTTTTTGCACCTGCATTTCCTTAAGACAGGAGCAATTCTGGGTTAATATTTTCAAGATGGGTGGTTGGCCCCATCTCTCAACCACTGAATATGATCTCTAAGGTTTTGTATCCATCCCTTTGTTTGGTATTTCAGCTAAAGTCATCACCATTGGATCCTGAGAATCTCTTGCTTCCCTGGCATCTGGGACTCTCTAGTGGCTACCACTAGTTCCCCATCCCCCACTGCTACAAACCTCAAACCTCAGTTGGTTCACTTTCCTGACCCTCTGCACCCTTGATCCTACCCCTCTTTTCCCTCTCCTTCCTCCTTCCCTCCCAGATCCTTCCTTTCCTCTACCTTCCCTCATTACTTTGTTTCCCTTTATATGTAGGACTGAAGCATCCACACTTTGGTCTTCCTTCTTGAGCTTCAGATGGTCTGTGAGTTGTATCTTGGATATTCCAAGCTTTTTGCCTAATATCAGTGAGTACTACCAAGAAAACAATGTTTTATGACAGGCAAGATGGCTCAAAACATAAAATCATAGGCTGTACAGGTATAAGCACAATGACCTGAGTTTGATTCCTGGATCTCATAGTGGAAAAAGAGAAACAGTTCCTGAATGCTTCCCTTTGATGACAGGTAGGTAAGAGTTTCATGGCATACCTCCGCCTGCCTGTACTCACAGAAACACATCATACACGCATTCTCTATGATAAAAGGTTAGACAAATATATGTCACCCTTATTTAGTTGATTCTCCCAGACATTCCACATCTCATGCAATACAAAGTATAAACCACTCATCTTTACCAACAAGGCCCATCTTTGCTTTTCATCTCTCCACCCTAGTTATTAAACATTTCAGAGTTGCGTTTTTCTTGCCCATTCAAACAGAATTATGTTCAACACTGATCATGCTTGCCAATTCCCAATCTCCCTTATCACTCCTTTCTTGCTTTAAAAATTCCTCATTCAGGAGTAGATGATGAGTTGGCAGTTCAGATTTCCTGCTGTTCTTGCAGAGGATCCGAGCTTGTTGCCTAGCACCCATGCTAGAAAGTTCCCATGTGTCTGTACCTCCACCCCTCCACAGATACCGGGCTTATGTTCACATCCCTATGCATGCCCACATCTGCATGCAAATAGTAGAAAGTAAAATAATTTTTTAAATTAGCTTTTAGATTCATCTTGGAAAACTTTGCATCAAAGAATTTTAAGTGAAAATCTCCAAGTGAAAAGGGAATTGATCACCATTTTCCCCTGCCTCCTGTTATTAAATAATAACAAAATTAACAATTGGTTATTTCTTATCTATCATATAATCATTTTTAATATAAACAAGGATCTTCATGATATTTTTCTTTTTTCTTTTTCGGGGAGGGCACAAACGTAGTCCCCCACTACCACAAATGATGCAGTCAAATTTCCCACATTTGGGGAAATCACAGGGGTCAGCACATCTAGAGTGTAATGCCTAAGCCTCGCCCTGGGAACGATATTTTTTCAACTAAATTTTTCTTCATAATATTGAACACTTTTTTCTTCATTATTTGGCTACCTTTGTCTCTAGGATTATACACTCAAGGCTGAGAACTCTGATCATAAGAACTTTGGATATATATTAGGTTAAAAGAATGTTTGGTATTTGGAAGCATCTAATTAGTGTTTGCTGAATGAGTCAAAAATATTAATGAGTGAATTAATATACAAATGAGAAAATAACATCACTCAATGACTTTCTGGAAATTAAATGGCTTTTGAAGTAATACAAGTTACATGAGTAATACACACAACTTGGTTTTTGGTGTTGCTTCACCATGAAATTTGATTTAATGTCAAGTGAAGAAATCAGCTACAGAGTTTATTTCATTGACTAAGCAGTTTGTGAGCCAAAAGAAATCAGATGTTACCATTTAGGAGTGTATTTATTTTGCAAAGGGCATGAAGGTGGTGGAGAGAAGCTATGAAATCAGTCTTTTCAAAGAATACAGAGAGGTTTAGTAAGTGGCAATTACATAGCTGGCTGTGTTCCTCCAGTTTGTCATTGTCATCAGAGAAGGTGCCAAACCACAGTTCTATCCCAGGAAGATATTAAGCATAATTTGGTTAACTAAAAACATTCAATATTCACATTGCTTAGAGACCTATCTATATCTCCAGTTAAAATTCCAAGTCAGTGACAGTTAAACAATAAATTAACAAATGTTATTATTTCTCAGTGAAATAAAATATAAATTATTCTGTATATTCAGCAGTAAAGATAAGAATGCTTGCTGCATTATATTTATGCAGCCACTATAAATAAGAAAAATGAATAAAAGGAGATTACTTTAAGTAAACTTTAAAAATATAATTGTATAAAAATTGAAAATACATTATATGAAAATACATTATCCTACTAGTACCAAAAGAGATTGATTTGATGAAAAAGCAGAAAGCTTTTAAATCTGGAATTTTCCCTTGTTTTCTTATTTTTAAAAAAATTGCTGTTAATGACTTTGCATTCATCCACTATCCTCTTTCTACTTTCTTTTCACACTTTATGTACTGTCTTCTTTTTCAGTGTCAGAACATATTTAGTCCTTCCAGTATGTGCATACATAGAAGGCCAGTGATGAGACATGGATAATCTCTTAGAAGACTCATTACTGTGGAAAACTGAATCTCCTTTTCACACCAGCCATCAATTGTCAGTAACTCTCAAGGGTGTAATTTCATTACATTGGAATTTCCCCATTCATATTTGGACTCTGTCTGGCTTGATCTTATATAGTCTTGTGTATACAACAACATGGATATGAGTTCACTTTTGTAATAACTTTCATGTTCTAAAGACACTATTTCACTTCAGTTATACACTAAAGCTAGCTCCTATAGTTTTTCTGCTTTCTTGTTTGGGATATTTCTTTCTTTTTCTTTCTTTTTTCTTTTTTTGGTTTTTGTTTTGTTTTGTTTTGTTTGTTTTGTTTTGTTTTTGTTTTTGTAAGCCTATAGCACCCGGTATTCCCAGGCGGTCTCCCATCTAAGTACTAACCAGGCCCGACCTTGCTTAGTTTCCAAGATCAGACGAGATAGGGCGCATTCAGGGTGGTATGGCCGTAGACAACAATTTCTAAATTATTGAAAGAAAAGATGTGGTATAGATATCTGATTGAACATTCCTCAGACTCTCATATTTTGCATGTTGATTTGTTTTGGGGTTCTTGATGAATAAGCATCACTACAAAAATAAGCCTCCACAATGAGGTATAATACATGGGTATAAAGAACACACTTAGGTGGAGGTGTGGTATAGTATATTTAGCAAACAACAGTAGTTTCCTTCCTAAGGTCTATCTTTGTTCAGCCCAGTCAAGGTTTATGTCCCAGTAAAATGGCACTAGACTAGAGTTTTATCTTATAAACTGTAGCCATTTTAAGAGACATTATTATTATCATTATCATCATCATCATCATCATCATCATCATCATCATCATCATCATCATCATCATCATTAGTTGTTGTTGTTGTTTTGTTTTGTTTCAGTTTGTATTGTTTTGAGCTGGGGTCTCTCTATGTACTTCTGTCTGTCTTGAAACTTGCTGTGTAGGTCAAGCTTGCCTTGAACTCACAGAGTTCCATTTGATTCTACCTTCCAAGTTGTGGGGTTAAAGGCATGCAGCACTATAAGTGGTTTAAAGTATTCTACTTAACTAGTATAAATGAGAACTAAAATCTGATAAGTACTGTATTTCTTGGCTTATACTATATTTTGTTTTTATCTTAATTAAAATCTTTATAGCTTTTGTGATATAGAAGAAGTCCCAGAAGGTCATGTATTCTCCTTTCTTGTGGTTCTTTAAAAAGGATGGTATGGTGTGGATCTCTGCCACTGCCTCCTTCTGCTGCTGGATGAAGCCTTTGAGGAGACACTTATGCTAGGTCCTGTCTCCAAGCACAGCATGGTATCATTGATAGTATTAAAGGTTGGGTATTTCGCATGGGGTGGGTCTCAAGTTAGGCAGCCATTGGATGGCTATTCCTTCAGTTTCAGCTCCATCTTTATCCCTACAGATTTTGTAGTTAAGATAATTCTGAGTTGAAGGTTTTATGGGTGGATTGATATTCCCTTCCCTCCTTTGGAAGTCCTGCCTAGATATAAGACATGGCCACTTCAATCTCTACATCCCCCGCTATGGTCCCACAGACTTACAGTAGTCTTTCCCATCCCAGAACTTCAGATAGTCACCAGAGATTCCATCTTCTCCTAATTTCTATTCTCACTCATAGTCCTCTCTCACTCCCCCTCTCCACACCTGATCCCACCCCGACTCCCTTCCTCACCTCCTTTGCTACCCAGTTCCCTCTCTCCATCCACCTCCAATACTATTTAATTTTCACTTCTGAATGAGATTTGGGCTTTCTCCCTTGAGACCTCCTTATCATCATGTGGCTTTGGGTCTGTGGATTTTAGCATAGTAGTCCTGCACTTGATGGCTAATGTTCCATTATAAATAAGTACATGTCACATGTGACCTTATGGCTCTGAGTTACCTCACTCAGAATGATATTCCCATGTTACATCCATTTGACTGCCAAATTCATGATGTCTCTGTTTTTAATACCTGAATAGTATTCCATTTTAGAGATATAACACATTTTCTTTATCAATTCTTCTGTTGAGGGACATTAAGTCTGTTTCCCGTTTCTGGTCATTATGAATAAAGCTGCTATGAAAATAGTTGAGCAAGTATCCATGTGTATAAGTGTGCATCTTTTGGGTATATGTCCAGGAGTAGTATAGCAAGGTCTTGATGTAGAACCATTTCTAGTTTTCTGAGAAACTACCATAATGATTTCCAAAGTGGTTTTACAAGTTTGTACTCCCACCAGCAAAGCAGGAGTGTTCCCCTTTGCTCCACATCCTCACCAGCATGTGCTTCACTTGAGTTTTTGATCTTAACCATTTTAAACTGTGTAGGTTGGAATCTCAGATGGTTTTTATTTGCATATCCCTGATGACCAGTTTTAAGTTGAGGTCTTTGACCCTAGATCCCGTACATATTTTTAACAAATGTGCAACTTAGTCTTCGTGAGGGTCTAACAAATGGTGCAGGGATTGTCTAGGTCTCTGTTCCCTGCCATTGGATCCCTCTTTCCCCCCACTTGAACTGCCTAGTTAGGCCTCAGTGAGAGGGGTTATGCTAAATCTGCTGGGACTAGATGCCCCAAAGTGGGATGGTATCCAAGGTAGGCTCCCTTCTCTACAGAGAAGGGTAGGGGGCAATCTGCAGTAGGATTTTTAAGGGTAGGATTGGGAAGATAGGAGGGAGTGGGGCTGTGGTTGAAATGTAATATGAATTAAAAAACATAAATTCTATTATTATTACTCTTTTTATTTCTTTAGATATTTTAACTGGTTCCTAAAAAAAATGATGTTGTCTAAGAAAACATAAAATATGCCATGCATGGTCATTTATGTTCTTAATCTCAACTATTAGGAGGGTAAAACAAGGAATTGATGGAATTTTGAGGCCAGCTGGAGTATATAGTGAGTTCTAGTTCTGTCTGAGCTACATAATCAGGTGAAGGAAGGAAGAAAGAAAGAAAGAAAAAGGAAAGAGAGAAAGAAGAAAGGAAGGAAGGAAGGGAGGGAGGAAAGAAGGAAGGAAGGAAGAAGGAAAGGATGATAAGAAGGTAGGTTTGCCACAAGGCACACCTGCTGGGGAGGATGGAGGCAGGAATTGACTACACTTATCCCATGCTGTTGCAGGGCTGGTGTTGGGTTGCAGAGAAGCCCCAGGACACTGCTTGGGGTAGGAAAGCACATTCTGAGGCACAAGACAGCCTGAGCTGGTTTAGGGGTCCCTGGGCCTAGCATCACACAAGAGCCATTTGGTTCCCATGCTCCTGGATATCCATGTGCCTCTGGAAGCCGCAGAAGAACTGAGAATGGAGTGGGGCTTCCACTGGAAACTAGATGGTGTCTCTGTAGGCAAAGGGCTTCCACATGGCTCCTTATGGTGGATCCCGATGAAGAGCTAGTCCATGGTTCTGAATTGTTTATTGCCATGGCAGAAAGTGTATGTGTAAAACCATAACTTACTTCTCAGTGTGGGCTTGAGGTAAAATACATTTTGCAGGAAGTAATATCTAGGAAGAAAAACTTATTAGATAAGCCCTCCAGGCCTCTATGTACCTCATTAAAATGGAGATCTCTGTCTTGAGCCTAAGTAACCACAGGTCACATCCTCTATTCGTGGAGGGGCTTGGGGCATTGCCCTTTTTGGACTGATGGCCACAAATCTATGGGCTAGTGACAGGTCCTTGGTACCCAGGAGCAGGTAAAGCTCCTATTGTCCCTTCAGGGTCTCTGGGGCTACTAACTTTAGTTCAAACAAGAACCATGCTACCTTTCACAGTCCCACAGAAGGCAAATTAAAATACTGAGTTTTAGAGTAAATGAACAGTGTGTACATAAATTTTGCTGAGATCAAATGTCAAGACCACTTTGACATCACAGAGCAAACCAAAGCAGGTGCAAGGGGGTATTGAAGTAGGAATTTCTTGTTTTGTTGGAGAGTCAGTTGAGTCATGTAATGTTTTTCTAGAAACTGTCTTATGAAAGGATGCTTTGCTGAAGCAGATGTGTGAGAGGATGTTTTTCTCATAACAGACATTTGTTTTCCAGTAAGTTGCCTAGTGAAAGGGCATGTGATATTTTGCTGGAGTGGATGCTTAAGAATAGCATGATGTTTGGAAAGAGCCTAAGCATAACCCAACAGACAGTGGATGATGCTCTTTCATTGGTTCACCTTGCAACTCTTTGTTGGTTATCATTGGGCTTCACTGATACTGCTGCTGGGCTTCACTGATGACACTCATACACTGATTCACCTTGCTTTCTTTGCTGATCTTCACTTGTAACTTTGTAGGAAGAAATCCATCAAACAACTTTTGGAGGTATTCTGGCTGTTTCTTGCTACTTCTGTAGAATTGTGCCAATCATTGGAGGCTTGAGGTTTCTTTTGGATTCATGTTTAGTGTTTTCTGAATGGCCTGAATTGCCACTGCTGATTCATGTTTGGTATTTTGGTAGTGGACTAACTCCTGTCAGTGAAGACTATAAGTATCCCAAAGAACTAGTTCTAAATAGATCCACAACTCCCTTTTCCTATTACTTTTCTTTTCCTTTACCTCTACCAATGCTTCAAAAGAGGTTGAAGCATTAAAGAACCATAGCTAAAGTAGGTTTTGAAAAACCTAAACCTACAGAGGAGTGACATTGGCAACTGGGGTCAAAATATACGCACCTTTGGCAATTTAACACTCTTGTTATTATGAGGCCAAAAGCTGTAGGCTTTTGGAAATTTAACTCTTGCTGATAGCATCAGAGGATTAAGAAGAAAAGATTAGTTACTTAGGCTCTTTTCACTTTGGCTCAAAGGCCTCTTGTTGGCCAGGCCAGAGGCTCCAAGTTCATTAGTTCTTTGTAAGAAAGATATAAAACAAAATAAAGGAAGAGGGTCAGACACACACACACACACACACACACACATCACATCACATGCACATTCAAACATACACATGCACACACATACATGCACACTCCTATACATGCATGCTCTCTCTCTCTCTCTCTCTCTCTCTCTCTCTCTCTCTCTCTCTCTCTGTTTTTCTGAGACAGGGTTTCTCTGTGTAGCCTTGGCGGTCCTGGAACTTACTCTGTAGACCAGGCTGCCCTCAAACTCGGAAATCTGCCTGCCTCTGCCTCCCAAGTGCTGGGATTAAAGGTGTGCACCACCACTGCCTCTCTCTCTCTCTCCCTCATTCTCTCTCTCTCTCTTTTGGGATCTGACCATTGCTTCATCAATTTCACAAAAGCACATACACACTTATATACATACAGATATCATTCATATGTATGTACATGCATATATATATATATATATATATATATATATATATATATATATAAACAGACATATATACCTTTGGTCGATGGAGCAGAGCCACAGCAGACACACTTTCTTATTTTTTTCTTTCTTATTATTTTATTAATTATTTTATTTAATTTACTTTTCAAATGTTGTTTTCCTTCCTGGTTTCCCCCCCCCCCCCCATGAGCCCTCTCCACCATCCCTTCTCCCCTTAGCATAAGAGAGTGCAACCCCAAGAACTCATACATTCCCACCTCAACCTTCTAGCATTCCCCTTCTCTGGGACATTAAGCCTCCACAGGATGAAAAACAAACCCCTCCCAATGAGGCCTGTCAAGGCATTACTCAGACACATACATAGTGGGAGTCACAGAGCAGTCCATGTTTGCTCTTTGGTTGTTAGCTAAGACCCTGGGAGATGTGAGAAGTCTGTTTAGTTTATACTGTTGTTCTTCCTATGGGGTTGCAATACCTTACAACTCCTTTAGTCCTTTTCTTAACTCTTCCATAGGAGTCTCTGGGCTCAGTCCAATGGTTGGCTAACAGTATCTGTATCTGTCTCAGTTAGATGCTGGCAGACCCTCTTAGAGTACAGTCATACCAGGGTCCTGTCTGCAAGAACATCTTGGCATGAACAATACTGTTGAGGTTTGGTGTTTGTGCATGGGATGGACCCCAAGGTAGACCAGTTTCTAGACGGCCTTTCCTTCCGTCTTTGCTCCATTTTTTAATCCCTGAATTTTCTTTTGACAGGAACAATCTGGGTTAAAATTTTTGAGATGGATGGGAGTCATTTCCATCTACTGAGGGTGGTCTCTTCAGGTTCTAGCTTATCACTCTTGGACATTTTGTCTAATGTCATCTCTACTGGGGCCTGGAAGCCTCCCACATCACTGGTGTCTGGGACTTTCTAAAGGATACCCACTCAACATTGTTGCATATATGTATTCATCCTCCTCTCTTTCTGGGCTTTTATCCTGTCTCCCCCCATACCTGAACCTGCCCCCTTTTCACCTTCCCTTCCCTGCTATTCTGAACTTTTTGGCTAATATCCACTTATTAGTGAGTACATACCATGATGTCATTCTGGGTCTGGGCTACTTCACTTAGGATCATATTTTACTATAGATGATAAACAACTTCAGTAAAGTTGTCAAACATAAAATTAACTTAAACAAATCAGTAGCTTTCTTCTATACAAAAGATAAATGAGCTGAGAAAGAAATTAAGGAAATAACACCCTTTACAATAGTCAGAAATAATATAAAAAATCATGATGTAACTCTAACTAAGTAAGTGGAAGTTCTATATAACAAGAACTTCAAATCCCTGAAGAAAGAAATCAAAGAAGACATCAGAAGATGGAAAGATCTTCAATACTCATGGATCAGTAGGATTAACATAGTAAAAATGGCCAACTTACCAAAGACAATCAACAGATTCAATGTAATCCCCATCAAAATTCCAACTCATATTTTTACAGAGATAGAGCAATTCTCAACCTCATATAGAACAACAAAATATCCAAAATAACTAAAACAATTTCCAACAATAAAAGAACTTCTGGGGAAATCACCATGCCTGACCTAAAGCTGTACCACAGAGAAATAGGGATAAATGTCACATTGTATAGGTACAGAGACAGACAAGTAGATATATGGACTAGAATTTAAGACCCCGAAATAAGTCCACATACCTATGGTCACTTAATCTTTGACAAAGATGCCAAAACCATACAGTGGAAAAAGAAAACATCTTCAACAAATAGTACTTGTCTAATTGGTGGTCTGCATATACAAGAATGCAAACTGATCCATTTTTATCTCCTTGTACAAAGCTCAAATACAAGTGGATCACAGACTTCCACATAAAAGCAGAGACTCTGAATCTAATAGAAAAGAGAGTGGAAAATGGCCTCAAATGCATTGATACAGAGGACAATTTCCTTTACAGAACACCAATGGCTCAAGCTCTAAAATGATCAATTGACAAATGGCACCCCAGTGAAACTGAAAAGATTCTGTAAGGCAAAGGACACTAGCAATAAGACAAACTAGTAACTAACAAATTAGAGAAAGGTCCTTACTAACCCTACATCTTATAGAGGGCTAATATACAAAATAAACAAGAACTCAATAAGCTAACCTCCAAGAAAGCAAATAACCCAATTAAAAATTAGGGCACAGAGCTAAAGAGAGAATTCTCAACTGAAGAATTTCAAATGTCCATAAAGCACCTAAAGAAATGATCAATATCCTTAGTAGTCAGAGAAATGCCAATCCAAAGGACCCTGACATTCCACTTTATATCAATCAGAATGGCTAATATCAAAAACTCAGGTGACAAAATTTGTGACAAGGGTGTGGAGAAAAAGGAACACATTGCTGTTTGGATTGCAAACTGGTACAACCAATCTGGAAATCAATTTCTCAGAAAATTGGAAATAGTTCTACCTGGAGACCTAGCTATACATCTCCTGGGCATATACCCAAAAGTTGTTCCACTGTTTCACAAGGACACATGTTCCACTACGATCATAGAAGCCTTATTTGTAATAGCCAGAATCTGGAAACAACCCAGATGTCCATAAATGGAAGAATAAATACAGAAAATATGGTACATTTATGCAAGAGAATACTACTCAGCTATTAAAAATGAAGACAGCACAAATTTTGCACACATTATTTTTTTCTCTCCAACTTTGATAACTTCTTAGACAAAATGTTCAAAAAATTTTTTTCATAGATAAAATGTTACACAAAATAGGACTTACAGAAGGTATAGGTAGTAAGTTCAAAGCAGGTTTCATTCTATAAACTCCTTATACTTTCAAAGAAACAGCTTCACATGGCCTTGCTTTATCATAGTGTACTCCTGTGACCTCATCCTAGAGTGAATGTTTTTCCTTGATCACAAACTTGTCCCGCTCCTATTTCTCTTTTTAGTGAAATTAATGAAAGCTTACTGTTTTCCTTATTAAATACCCTTTACTTACAATTCTATGAGGAGAGGGTACATTCTATTCTTCTTTTAACATTTTTTATTAGATATTTTATTTATTTACATGTCATATGATATCTCCTTTTCTGGTTTCCCAACTGGAAAAAAAAAAGAAAAAGAAAAAGAAAAAAGGAAAATAAAAACCTCCCTTTCCTCTCTCCTCCCCCGGCTCAACAACTCACCCTCTCCCAATTCCTGGCCCTGGCATTCTCCTATACTGGGACATAGAACTTTCATAGGACAAAGGACCTCTCTTCCCATTAATGACCTACTAGGCCATTCTCTGCTATACATATGCTGCTGGAGCCATTAGTCCTACCATGTATGTACTCTTTGTTTGGTTGTTTAGTCCCTGGGAGTTCTGATGGTACTAGATGGTTCATATTGTTGTTCGTTCTAAGGGACTACAAACCCTTCAGCTCCTTGGGTCCTTTCTCTAGCTCCTTCAATGGGGACCTTGTGCTCAATCCAATGGATGGCTGTGACTATGTACTTCTGTATTAGTCGGGCACTGGGCAGAGCCTCTCAGAACACAACTATATCAGGCTCCTGTCAGCCAGCACATGCTGGCATCCACAATAGTGTTGGGATTTGATGATTGAATATGGGAAGGATTCTCAGGTGGAGCAGTCTCTGGATTGTCCTTCCTTCAGTTTCTGCTCCATAGTTTGTCTCTGCACCTCCTTCCATGGGTATTTTGTTCTCCCTTCTAAGAAGGATCAAAGTACCCACACTTTGGTCTTCCTTCTTCTTGAATTTCTTGTGGGTTGTGGATTGTAATTTGGGTATTCCGAGCTTCTGGGCTAATATCCACTTATCAGAGAGTGTATACCATGTGCATTCTTTAGTGATTGGGTTACCTTACTCAGGATGATATTCTCTAGATCCATCTATTTCCCTAAGAATTTCATAAATTTATTGTTTTTAATAGCTGAGTAGTACTCCATTGTGTAGATGTACCACATTTTCTGCATTCATTCCTCTGTTGAGGGACATCTGGGTTGTTTCCAGTTTCTAGCTATTATGAATAAGGCCGCTATGAACATAGTGGAGCATATTGATTTTAACTTTATTACAACTTTCTGGCAAGACAGCTAAAACCATTTCCTTAAACTTACTTCCTAAAATTATTTGAATTTTAGTAATTCTAAAATTCCATACCATATCAGGAATTCTATAAAGTCATTAATTCATCTAAATAGTATTAATTCATGAAAGTTAATCTTCATTTTTATCTGCAGGAAATTTGCCCCATATGGTGGGCTGAAGCCCAAGAATCACTAGGCTATATAATAATGGCAGGAAAGACATCAGCAATGAGAAACATACCTGGGATGAAGTCTTTGGTGTTATGCCTCTCCATAGTGCCCCTATCACAGGCATGCAAAATAGTGGGCCACCTCCATAAAATCAATTGCTTGCCATATACTTTCTTAGATTGCTTTTGACAGTCAAATTAGTATCTAATCCAATTTCCTTATTTGTGACTTTTTGGAGTATTAGAACCCCAGAACTAAATTAGAAAGATGGGTTTGGAATTTGTTAGGATGTCAATATCTTTTAAATATTTATTAACGACTTAAGAAAATAACAGAGATGTATAGTGATGATAATTGTGTACAAGTTAAATGAAGATAAACATGTGTGCAGAGCTCCATGTGCTTTCTTTAGGACTGGGGATTCCACAGTTAAAGTTGGAGATTCAAAGCAGAGAGTTGAACATTAACAAGAACTATAAATGTAACTATAATCATAAATTTAATCATAATTACAAATATATGGCAATTATGATTGAGTATAATTATGGCTAAAAATATAATTATAGCATTTACTATTCAAAATTATTTACAACTCCCAATAAAAATTATATAGAAGATTTCGGTCCCTGTTATCCTTCAAAATGGATCTGTAATCACTGTTAGTAAGTTAGTAGAGGAAACTTTGCATAAGAAAGAAACAATTTGGAAATGGACCCCTTCTCTGTGCTGTAAGAAACATGAGACCTTCAGAGACTTGGGAAATAGGCTCCAGCACTTGACCAATTCTCATTTCCTTCATCTGTGAGATACTCCTACTAGCAAGTAGGTCAATGCAGTGGGAAATTAATATTTGTTCTTAATTTCTTCCACTTACAGATTGGATTGGTCAGAGACTTTTCCATGTCAACATGACACAGCATTTCCAAATTCCTTCTTATTAAACCAAAGCAGCAGAATACCATTACTCCATAAAATGAGAAAAAGTGAGGACAGAAGTCAGCCTCACTCTGGGCTCCTATAGTAGACCTAGGAGATATAAATGAATACCACAGATAAAGCCAGTCTGAGGTATGGATGATACATAGGAAGTAGATATAAAAGATGATGATGAGTGAGTGGGAGACTTCCAGTTGTGGGATTAGAGGACACTAATATGAATTTTATAAATTGCAGATTTAATTTTAAGTATTTTAATAACTTTGATGTATATATGACAAATCCAAGTAAAATTATAAGTCAAAAGAGATGCTGGAGAGAGGGCTCAGTAGTTAAGAATATGTAATGCTCTTACAGAAATCAGAGTTTTTGTTCCCAGTGCCCATGTCAGACAATTTACAACAGCCTATAATTCCAGCTCCAAGGCATTAGACATTTGGCTCCTGCAGTCACCCACACAGGAACACATACATACTCATATATTACATATGTAAAAATAAAATAAGCCTAAACAATAAAAATATAGTATTGAGATTTCTGAAGATAAGATACCGATGAAGACAATATTCAGATATCTTTATTTCAGAAATGACATTGAGTGACCTTAAATAGGGTCCTGTAATAAAAGTTCTAGGCCTTACATTTTCAATATATTTATATTACCTAATTCATGACTGCACAACACTTTCCTCCCTAAATCATTCCAATCACTTATTTGAGAGGAGAAAGAATGAGTTTTAATTTAGTGCTTGAAAGGAACAAGGTGCATTGGCCACTGAAGTCTATCTAAAAGAAGCCATAAGGACTGAGAAATTGCATGCTTCGTAGATACTAGAGAAAATTGATTTCTTACTTCCTATGAGAAGTACATAGTTTTTGTTGAAAACACCCAGCACTTTAGCAGCAAAGTGGTAGCAAATGCTTTACTTGAGCTGTGCACGGTGTAGCATCCATCAGCATTAGACACTAAAGATTTTAGGAATTTCCTAAGTCCTTGCTGATTTAGCTCTTCACTTTAATCACCTATTTCTGCTTTTCTCCACTTTTTAATCCAGGACTCTTCAATTCTGTCTTAGAAAGAAAAATACAGTTAAAGTGAGAAATGTCCCATAGAAGCTTATGATTTGAAAACTTGGTTCCTATATGGTGGTGCTCTTTGGAAAGATTACAGAAACTTCAGAAGTTGAGCCTTCCTGGAGGAAGTAATCTTTGGAGACAAGCTTTGAGGCCATCTATTAGCATATCCCAGTTTCCTGTGCTCTATCTCTCGGCTTCCTGTGTGGATGAAAATGTGATACGTCATCTCTTTGCCCTATTGCCATGCAGCCCTTTTCTGTAGAATTTTTAAGCCATGCTAGACTTTCCCTCAGAAAATGTAAATTAAAGAGAACCATTCTTTCCTCTAAGTTGCTTTAAGTCATCGCATGCTCTCTTAGCATCAGAAAACCAGTGCAACTGCTGATGTATAGTCTCTGCTTTAGCTTACCTATATCCTCATGCCTCCTTACATTCATCTTGGATATCTTGTGGGTTTCAGTGGACATTTTTTTGCAAGCATAAGGCTCAATACTTGAGAACAATAAAATTGTTAATTTTTTTCTTTGAAAAAATCTAAGAATTTACTGGTTTCTTTGGAATAAAACATTCTCATAATAATTAATTTTTAACACTCTATCACAAAAATATGGGAATAACAGATTTAGATAAAATCAAAAATCCTATTGTATTTCTTACTATATATCAGCCAGGTATGCACACACTAAAAATGGCATTGGCTGTATCTGCCACGTACACTAGAACAATACCCACAGAATGTCTATGGTAATGTAGGTGACTTTTACTTTAAAACCTTGGTCTGTGAAGGTTCTATGCCCCAATGTAGGAGAATGCCAGGGCCAGGAAGCAGGAGAGGGTGGGTTGGTGAGCAGTGGGAGGAGGAAAGAGAGGAACAATGCTTTTGTTTTTGTTTTTGTTTTTATTTTTATTTCTTTTTTTCAGAGGGGAAGCTGGGAAAGAAGTTATCATATGACATGTAAACAAAAAATATGTAATAAAATATAGTAATTTCAAAAGAAAGAGCCTGATGGGAAAGTTTGCTGGTTGCATTCATTTTTTATATTCCCTCAACAAATATAATAGTTTGTGGCTCTAGCCAGAGAGCCAAACAAATAATATAACTTATTTACCTAGCCAGAGGAAGCTCATATTCTTTCAATCGTGAGCTACACAGGAATTTTGAGTGACATTTTCCTACTTGACGAGGTAGAAATGGCCTAAGTAAGAGGCTCATAAAATACATTAGTTTATTTCAGTGGTTTTAGATTTGTACTTGGATCAAGTTAGTCACAGACACCAGAGTAGAGAGTACAGTGTTAACTGTTGCCTGCTTTGAACAGGTATTAATTAATAAAAGTCTGAGGTTCTAGACAGAGAGCTAAACAGAAAGTTGATATAACTTATTTACTTAGCCAGAGGAAGCTCATATTCTTTCAAACGTGGCCTACACAGGAATTTTGAGTGACTTTTTCCTACTTGGATAGGTAGAAATGGCCTAAGTAAGAGGCTCATACAATATATTAGTTTATTTCATTTGTTTTAGGTTGTTTTAATTTTCAAAATAGGTGTGATGTTGTTTGGTGGTTATATTATTACTCTTTGAGAGAGGTCAAAATGAAGGTTTTTCTGGTTATTGGCTCAAAGATATGCTGATTTGGGGAAAAGGTTTTGTTTTTGTGTTTTTGGAAAAGGTGATTAAGGTATTTACACATTCCAGAGAACTATATTCCAGAAATTCAAACAAAAAAAATATCTTGATGATACTGAAAATTTGTTTTGAGAATTATATATTATAGAATATACAGCCTTGGTGAATTTCCTCTTCAGACATGCTAAACTATCCTGATAATTGATGGATATCCTGATGTCCTGGACTTCAGCCTGATCCAATCAAGACAGAGACATCAGACACTAATAAATCTTGTTTTCCATCCCCCCACTTCATAATTTCTCAATGCCCATGTTCATCTTGAAGAAGTTATGAAGAGTCATCAACCCAGTTCCCTGAGCCATTAATAGGTTGTCTTTCTAGGAAATGTAAAAATAGTCATATTTGGAACAGGGAGGAAATAGCCAGAATTAATTGTATAACCATAATCTCATTTAATAGAAAACCTTGATATCATTAATAAGTTAAAGTCGTACATTCCTATTTGGTACAAAATTTATTTTGATAAAAAAATCAAAGTTATCTTTGGTATAAATTTCTTCTATTGATACTAAATAATTAAAAGTACAGGGCTTAGTCATTTTTTTGCTGTTATTATAGACAGATCTGAGATGTTTACACCTGTGAGTTTAGGACCAAATTAGCTAATTCATGTTTCTGAGTTTATTGTTAGGGTAATTTCAAAAATTAAAAATAGCTAAGAGTAGTTAACAGACAACAGTCCAGATTACTTTACATAGATAGTTGGTTTTCAAAAACATCAGAAATCCACAGAATGTGACATTTAATATTATTTATTCATTTGACTAGAGACCTGTTTGCTCCTGTCAGCAACCTTTTCTCAGATTCAAAGAAGAAATCAACATCATTGGAGCTGCGCCAGTTGTGGCAAGACAGCCACTAGGCAAAAATTGCCTCTTCATCTACAGACAATACTGTCTGAAAAGGATACATGTACAGCCAAAGGACAGCTTAAATCTGCCAAGATAGGGTAAGTAAGTCCTTAATATTCCTGTTTCTCTTATCTGTCAGACATTCATGGGCCAGAGGCTGATGTGCCAACGTTTTGAAGTAAAGACTGTGCAGGTGTCCAACAATCTCTATCAATTGGCTAAATTTTTGGAAGCTGTGTTAGGCTTCCCATATATTCTCTATTATTCAACCATTCTTGGATTTCTGATGGAGTTGGAAAACTACATAGTCTCCTAGCCATCCCAGGCTTTTTACTTTTGAGAAAATAGTTTGCAGATGGCATCCAATCTAAGCCAAGACATAACTAGGTACAAAGTTTTTGTCTTTTAAGTTAAGATAGAAGATGGTGTTCAATTTTATTGACAAAGATATTGGACTGGGTGTCAGACATACCTTATACGAGGTAATTTGCAATATATGTAATAGTGGTGTTCAATTTATATTTTGAGAGAAAGTTAATTTTTTTAATTGAACAAAAAGGGTGAAATGCAGTAACATTTTCTCTGTCCAATCACATTAGGGCAGTGACAGGCCTGTGATTGCTCAGGGATGGAGAGGTGGAGCGAGAGTTGGAGGAAGAGAAGGGTCAGGAGGAGGAGAGAGGTCATCATCATGGAGCCAGACAATGAGGACGAGCCAGACTCCACGAGGTTACACAACCAAGTTAAGGTTTTTACAAAATAGATTAATTGGGTTAGAATATTGTCTTTATTACTTGGTTTTATTGTATTGGCATCTTGTAAATTGTGATTTTATTATAATATAAATCTGATTAGATATTAAAAAACTTTCTATCATGGATAGATCATTTTATAAAAGAGACTGGAAAATATACCCATCTTTTCTGGATAACCCACAAATATTAACAATGCTCTAGACCATGGACAAATATCTAGTCAAAGAAATCTCAATAAATATTGAAAGTGATTTAGCTGAAGGGAAAAAAATAAATTAAACCTAAGATACATAAAGTAAATAGTTGTTCATTATAATAATAATAATAATAATAATAATAATAATAATAATAATAAAACTTCTGCAAATCTTCCATTCCATTCAACTTCCACTTTGCCTCTAAGAGAGTTCTCCCATATGTACCAGCCCACTCCCAACTCACCACTCTAGCATCCCCCTACACTGGGGCACCAAGCCTCCATTGGACCAAGGGCTTCCACTCCCATTGATGGCAAATGAGGTAATCCTCTGCTACATATGTAACTGTAGTCATGGAACCTTCCATGTATACTCTGGTTGTTGCTTTAGTCGCTTGGAGGTTGGGGCTGTCTGGTTGGTTGATATTATTGTTCTTCCTATGGGGTTGCAAACCCCTTCATTTCCTATCAATGCTTATCTACTGGAAATAGCCTCTAATGGTTCTTTATCCTCTTTGTTGAATATTTCAGCTAATGTCATCCTTGTTGGGTTCTGGGAGCCTTTTGCTTTCTTAGCAAAAGACTTTCTGGGACTTTCTAGGGGCTACCCCCAGTTCCCCATCACTCAGTGCTATATACCTTTGTTTAATTTCCTGACCCTCTGTACTTCTTCCCTGTATCCTGCCACAACTTATACTGCCTCCCTTTTCCTTTCCTCTTTCTCTTTCCCTCCCAGGCCTCTTCCTCCCTCTGCCTCCCATGATTATTTTGTTCTCCCTTCTAAGTAGGACTAAAGCACCCACATTTTGGTCTTCCTTCTTCTTGAGCTTCATATGGTCTGTGAGTTGTATCATGGCTATTCTTTTAGTGTTTTCAATTATAAAGTAATTAAATTATTTCCCTCTTCCCTTTCTTCCCTCTGAACACTCCTTGCTCATTTTCAAATGCCTGAACTCCTTTTTAGTTAGGTTTGCATACATAGTACTTATATATAATGTATTCCTATATATAATCTGTTCAGTGTGTATAAAGTTATTTTCAGGGTTGCCTATTTGGTATTATATAACTGATCCCTATCTTTTGCTCTGGGGTTGACTATTCTACACTACTTTCCTTGGTTGCCTGTGGTTCTTTTCTTGTTTTTGTTTTTGTTTTTTGAGACAGGGTTTCTCTGTGTAGCCCTAGCTGTCCTGGAACTCACTCTGTAGACCAGGCTGGCCTCAAATTCTGCCTGCCTCTGCCTCCCAAGTGCTGGGATTAAAGGCGTACGCCATTACTGCCCTGCACCTGTGGTTCTTTTTGTGTGTTTGAGGACTCATTGGCTTTCCCAAGTCCATATTTTCATGTCTACTACTGTACTTGTTCAAGTCACTGATTTTAATTCCTTCAAGCTTACACCATTTTGTATGAAGAAAAAGATACATTTTATCAACATGTATACCTATATAATATTATTTTTCTAAAATATTTGGGTTTGAAATTCATTTCCCCTCCTTTTTCCTTTTAAAGTCAGAATCAAAAATCTCTTTGAATTCTTTGAGTTCTTGTTCATTTCACTGTCTTTATTGACACTTTTCTAAATTTTTAATCTAAATGTTTCAACTGTATTTATACTCATAGTATCATATCTTTCAGTAACTATGACTGTTTATATATCAAGTTAAAATGGTTTTTACTAACTATTCCATTTTATATTATTTTAGGGGTGCAAAAATGTCAATGCACCAAAATTTTCAAGTTTCCATAAGCTTTGTTCCCCTGACCAGTCTTCTGTTGCAATGTGATTTCCTTAAGTTGGTACTGTGGTTGTTAATCCTTCTTGTCCATTTGACTGGACATAGAACATTTAACAGGGAAGTTTCAGGATGTATCTGTTAATGAATTTTTTTATCAGGTTATTTGAGGTTAAAAGACCTACCATAAATGTAGGTACTACCTTCTGTTGGAAGTCCAAAATACAAAGACATTTAATCATTCACCCATTATGTTATTTTAGGTTTCATGACTCATGTCACACTTCACAAGTAGGTTCATCCAACTGCTGCTACTATATAACCCAAATTCTTCAGGCTTCCAGTATAAACTGAGACTAGTGGCATCCAGGAATTCACCATGTATTCAGTGCCAGGGTTGTACTGCCCTGGAACCCAACCTCTTAGATGGAACAGTTTCTGTTTCTCATCCATGCCAAGGTGAGTCAGATATCGTTTGACTACCTGAGCCAAATCGTATAGGGCAATCTAATAAATCTCCCATATATGTATATGTATATATATATATAT
>NW_022196903.1:72530159-72542549 GCF_008632895.1 Mastomys coucha
ATATATATATATATATGAACATATATATATATGAACCATGACTAATGTAGGGAATGGTGTTATCATTGTAATTTGGAAGGGTAGTTAAGCACTGTCCAAAGACTTATTTTTTTTAACTTGTAGAATTAATTATTCAGGTTGTTAGGTGATTTGTTTTTAATTACTTATTAGATTTATGTCCTCAGTGTTTTAACTGCTTATTCTGAGGAACATGAATGGTTTTGCCACCATTACTCAAACATTCTGCTTTAGCTGAAAGAAGAATGAGATATTACATCTGCAGGACATTTTGATAGTTTCATATTATGGTGAGAATTACCTTCACATAGTTATACACTTCTTCTGTGTAGGTGGGAAAAATCATGTAGTCAAAAGTTAACGAACTTTAAAGGAGCCACTTGAAAGGAATAGTTACAACATATATGTGAAATGTCGACAATGTGTTTGAGAATGGATCAAACTTACATGTGAAAATAAAGGAAGTTAGAGTGTTTGTTCCTAAGAACAAAGAGGGTATGATATTGAAGATATAGAAAAGAACCCTGAAGTGTATTCAAGGAAGTAAGACATCAAACACACCTTGCTCATTTGTTGACTTTTATTAGAGTTGTTAAGACTCCCTGTTGAGTTTTGGAGGTCTTTCTATCCAATAACTAGAACATATTTATAAGAGTGCTGGTTATCCTCTGATGTAAATTCCAGCCTGTTAGTATGTGTGGTGTGTTTAGATAGAAGTTTTGTCGCAATAGTAATTTCCCTCATGTAATCTTCTTAACAACCAATCAGCAAGTTCTTTGTGTTCTGTACTTTTTCCTCTGTATAAAAAATATTCAGTCATGCTGTGTCTGTCTCAGTCCTCCTATTTGGATATTAGGATCAGACACTTCCAAGTGCAGATCGTACTTTCACAAAACTCTAACTGTATCCCATGTCATGTAATACAAAATTACCAACATTGCAAACACCTGCTGTATAAGTGCCTTTAAATTGAACATAATCCTCCCATCTCTACATGTAGAATTTGTTCATCAACCTGCCAAGTCTGTGAATTCTATTTTAAAAAATTAATACCTATGTAGTTTTATCTTTTGGATGTGCATATGAGTGTGTATCTACATGTATTAACTTGTATAATTTGCATGCAGCTAACCACAGAGGACAAAAGAAGGTGCCAGATACTTTGGAACTGAAGTTATAGGCAGTTAGTTGTGAATTGCCTTAACTGAATACAGGAAACTGAACCCCTTCTGGAGCAAAAAGCAGTGTTAGTGCCTGAGCCATCTCTGCAGACTTTCAATTGCTACCTTTATTTGTGCATCTGTTAAAGAGACTTGTGTGTAATCCATGGTTTTCTACTAAAAACCATCTTTTATGAACAGTAGTGACATATTCATTCTTAATTTGAGCCTATCATAACATGGAACACATCACAGGGAACACTAATGTTTCTGACTTCAGCCATTCATGCCTTTTTAGTTTTTTACCATAGTTCCTTTAATATTTATTGAGAAGTCTGAAAAAGAAAATAAATTTAATTCCCATATTTTGTGGAAGGACAGTTTATATATCTCTACGAATGATATTACATGATTTATTTCATATACTAATATATGAGATTTGATAAAATATTTTCTACTATATCTCTGTTAAATATAGGAAATAAATGTTCCTAATTTTACTGAATCTTTCATTTCCCCAAGCGTCTTTCTGTTAATGATATTTTACTGCATTTTCTCCTGATAAATTGTAGTAATGTACTTAAAGAAGTAGCATTAAAAATAAATACCACAATTTCAAGTTACTAATTGAGAATATAATTCACAACAAATACCCAGAGTAAAGGTATAGACACATAGAGAAAATGAATAAAGATTTATTCCCTTACGCCAAGAGATTTATTTGTTTTAGGCTGGAGCAATGCTGAACAACACTGGGTCAGCATTCCCAGAGGCACAGGACTATGATTCTAGCTACTTATCACAAGAACAAGGTATGCCTGCAATGTAGAGTTAAAGGCCAGACTGACACCTAATGAGACCCTAAAATAAAAATAAAGACAAAAGCAAATGAACAAGCAAAGAGATGAAGCCTGTAGATTCATATCAGTAACAGAGTACTTTTCTACCATGCATAAGGCTCTGGTTCAACCAAAGGTGGAGAAAAGAAAAGGGATGTAATTAGAGTTAAAAATCTCATCACCTCAGTATGTCATCAGGGATGTCTTTGATGATGACCGCCTTCAATTTTTAGCCTTAATTTCAGTGACAACATCAAAAAGTTGTGAAACTTTAGAAAGCATCTCTCCAACTTGAATGTTCTTTTCCTTTTTCTATACAGGGCAACTTTTCCTAACTTTCATGTAATTCTAGCCAAGGTAATCACAAACTCTGCAGTGTGATTCCCTGGAGATATAGTGAGGTGTTGACTTAGAGGGGCACACTGCACAAGTTCTAAGAGCTTTGGGGAAACCATGCTTAGTATATATATTTTATATATATATATATATATATATATATATATATATATATATATATATATTTTGCACTTCAGACTGGTATGAAACTTTTCCAGACTCCTGTCTCCTGGGTAATGTGAGCACAAAACAGGCTTACATTTTCTATTCATTTTGTGCCTTTCTCTGAACTTTAAATTATATCTCTAGGGACCAAATCTTTTAGACAGTTGTTGACTCAGCTAAAAGTTCTATAAGTAAAATTATATCCCCAATATTTAGTTACTGATATGCCAGTTCATCTTTACTGGGTTATCTACTCAGGATGTAGCTTTCATATGCAAGTTAGTCTGTAAGAAATCCACTCTCTAATCCATCCAAGGATAACATGAGCTTAAGCACATCCTTATACAGTTCACTGACCAGATTACTTTTCAAGTTTAGTGGCATTGGCTAGTGCAATACAGTAAGTATGATGCCCTCTACTGACTGCATATGAAGGATATCAAACTGATCTCAGTGCTTCTTTGATAGAGACAGCCTTTACAGCCTAGTAAATTTCCTTGAAAATATCCAGTCATTTTACTGAATTGAGATATGACTGTGCACTCTAAAGTATTAGTTTTTCCCATATTTAAGGAGCTGTGCCAGAAGCAATGACTCAATTGTGAAGAGCATTGGCTATTCTTTAGGATGACCCAGATTTTGGCTTCCAGTACCCACATAGCATCTCACGACTGTTTATTCACAATTTAAATTATATTTGTAAATAATTTCTGGGTAATTTGATTAAACTTCTGAGAAATACTGCATTGTATAGGTGTAAAATTTCATTACATATTCTTCAGTTGAGGGACACTTATGTTGCTTCTAGTTTCTACTTACTATGAATAAAGTTGCTAGGAACATAGGTTAGCAGATATTCCTGTAGTAAAATGGTGTATCCTTTGAGTATGTAGCTAAGAGTGGCATAGCTAGGTCTAGAAGTAGATTGATTCCTAATTTTCCAAGGAACCATCATATTGATTTCCATAGTGGCTGTTCAAATTTGTACTCCCACCAACAATGAGAACTGGTTGTGGGTGACTATATTTTTATTTCAAGATACATTTTAGGAATGGATTGATTGATATGGGAAAGAAACCATGAGAAAAAGACCTGTGGTCAATTAGTCTGATGTCAAATCCAAATGTATTTTAAGTTCTGATATGCTTTGTATTTAAAAATGCCATCATTATCTTCATATCTTCTTATTTATTAGAAAACTGAGAACAATTGGAAGTTTTAACAATTCGAAATATAAAGCACATATTAGTAATGGGTTAAGAATTCATAACTATCTTGTACATATTGACCAGGCATAAAACAATGTTCAAATCCAGCAGTGCATTGCATCTTTTCTGTCTACCAGAATTATAAAAGTATTTTTCAAATGAAAGAAAAATTAAATGGTAAAATGAATAATAATTTGGTGATTCACAAAACTATTGAGATCAAATTTGATTGCATTTTTCAATTGCCTCTTTACACAGGAAGTATTTAATAAATTATGTTTAGTTGCATCTGCTTACTAATATTCCTACTAAGATGACAGTAACATTCCCATTAGCATACGCAAACCATGAATTTCTCAAATCTATTAATATTTATGGAAATACTTTCAAAACTACACAATACCATATTTATAACAAATTTATTACTTACTCTGCTTTATAATGTCTTCAAAATTATTGATGACATTGACAGATTTTCATATTTTAATGGGCATTTTTCTTCTGCTGGCAATTACTTTCCATAAACATATTGTCAAGTCATTTTATTGCTGTCAGAACAATAAAGAAAATGGAGGTCTCTATCATCAAACCATGCAATAAAATGGTAGCTTAATTACCTGACAGTTTAGGCTCATATTTGAAATGAATTTTTAATGCCCACTGGGTACATTGATTTATATTTTAAATTATGATTTCAAATATCACCCAAGTGTGTGATGCCTTCAGCTCTCATATGTTTGACAAAATGTGGGAAGGGTTCTAATTGTAAGACATACCACTCATGTTTGTATGTGATGTGTATCTGCCTGGAAGGAATTATTACTTAATTTGCTTTTAATGAGAAAAGTAATTTGAGAACAAAGCTTCAGACAATAGGGAGAAATAGCAAGAAAACATCTTGATCCTGTAGGATGCCATGAGGCAAAATCAGACAGTTTATTTGTTTGTTTGTTTTCATCACAAATAATTTTGTTCCACATGTCACAATTTGAAAACAAATTGAAAAAAATTGTTTATAAAATAAAATATTGAATCTATTTTTCTCATATATGTACATATCAACATTACTGCTTGTTATATATGTAATATAGACTCATATAAATGTGTACATATATGTATTTAAGTTTATGTTACTGTTTGAATTATATTTTTATTATTTCTTATTTATTTATTTATTTCAATAAATGGATGAAATGTACTGAAAAGACAAAAATAATCTCTTCTAAATATAAAACCAATACAAAAGCTATTATCACCACCACCAGTCTGGTGGGCTTCATACAATTGAATTGTCCTTTTCTAATGAGAACACAGTACGGTTTTTACTCAAGTTCTGCCATTCAAATGTAAAATTCACACTGCACTGTGATGAGACAGCCACAACTTCATTAAGATCCTAGCCTCTGAAATTATGGCTTCCACTTCCTCATATGTAGTCATATATTTTTAAGTGAGGTTTGTGAAAGAATTTGACATGAATTGGAGAAGCCCCTTTCACAGTGGGGCTTCTCTTTCTTTGTCTGACCTTGTCTGGAGAGTGTCCCTGAACACAGGTGCTTGGCCTTGTCTGAAAAATGACCTTGTGCAGAACTCTAGGCAAAAGCTATATAATTCAGCACATAAATCCCGCTTTGGCATTCTGCCCACATGTTAATTAAGTATTATATTCTGACCAATCAACACTTCCTGCCCACATGATAGTGAGGTACCTTGTTATGACCGGTTAGCCCTCTTCATCATATCATATACCCTATCCCTAGAACAATAAAGTAGAGCTGTCTCACTGCAGCAGTCTCTGGAAGTTCTTTCATCATCCTGGTAGCCTTTGGAACCCTGCTTACCATGTCTGCTTCCTTTTCCTAGTGAGCTAATGGCCAAAAACCTGTGAGGAGAAGAGAGCCCCATATTCAGTCATTACTATGCACATTGTTACTGTTTACAATTAATAAATAAAATGTTACAAGTTAAAAAGAATTATAATTGAATTGTAATTATATTAGGAGTTGAATTGTACTTTCTTGAAACCTAGTTCTCTATAATTTTATTAGAAAATATTTGTATACATGACAGTTTTCTTATTTTCATGTATTTATTATGATTATTTTTATTAGATTCTTTATTTACATGTCAAATGATATCTCCTTTCCCAGTTTCCTGTCCAAAAAAAAAAAATAAAAAAATTTAAAAAATTTAAAAAAACCCTGTTCCCTCCCCTCTCTCCCTGCTCACCAACCCACCCTCTCTCACTTCCTGGCCCTAGTATTCCCCTACACTGGGGCATAGAACCTTCACAGGACCAAGGGCCTCTCCTCCCATTGATGACTGACTAGGCCATCCTCTGCTATACATATGATGCTGGAGCCATTAGTATTACCAGGTATACTCTTTGGTTGGTGGTTTAGTCCCTGGGAGCTCTGAGAGTACTAGTTAGTTCATATTGTTTTTGTCCTAAGCGGCTGCAAACCCTTCAGCTCTTTGGGGACCCTGTACTCAGTCCAATGGATGGCTGTGAGCCTCTGCTTCTGTATTAGTTGCACACTGTCAGAGCCTCTCAGGAGACAGCTATATCAGACTCTTGTTAGCCAGCACTTGAGGTAACCCAATCACAAAAGAACAAACATGGTATACACTCTCTTCTGGAATGCCCAGAAGCTCGGAATACTCAAAATATAATCCACAAACCACAAAAACTCAAGAAGAAGGAAGACCAAAGAGTGGATATTTCGTTCCTTCTTAAAAGGGGGAACAAAATACCCATGGAAGGAGTTGCAGAGACTAACTATGGAGCAGAGACTGAAGGAAGGACAATCCAGAGACTGCTCTACCTGGCAATCCTTTCCATATTCAATAACTGTTTTCTTTATGTACATATGTACCAATTGTAGGATGGATGAGATCACAGTTTAGTGTAGCTTGACTTTTGGCTCCTTCATGTGTTCTTCTTCCTCCACTCCTTTACAAGGTAGAAGAGAAAAAAAGATAGAGGAGAAAGGGGGCAATGATATCACTTGACTACTTCCTAATGATTAAGGGTATAGAGTTCTTTGGGACAAGGTTGTTCTTCACAGACAGGATATCCAATTACTTTTTCTTGTCTCTTTGTGCACCAATCACTAAACAACCACAACCGCAGCAAATAGAAGCATAGACATATTTTTTTGCAGCCTACTTTTAAAAAGCATTCAACATCTCCTCTTGCCCATTATCCACCAGAGATAGTAGAAGAGAAAAGGTATTAGGATATAGGGGAAATATACCTGTTCAACAATAGTTCTTTGGGGGAAAGCTTGATCTTCTTTGCCAGCAGTTCAGTCCTGTAGTAAACACTGAATATGACTTAGCAGCTGCAGACCAGTACTCTAGGTAGGCATACAACAGGCATGATCTAGCTCCTATAGTTCAATTCTGAAGAAACCCAAGGCTTGCCAACCCACCTGAGATGAGGCTGGGGAAGTGGCAAGCTGCCATAGGAACCTCATCACCAGTTCTCTCTTGTGTCACCATTAGTGGAGATCCACAATACTATGTAAGGTGAACCAATACATGTGTGTCATAGTGAAGAATACCAAGGTGGAACAAACCAAACCAGTGTCCCATGCTCCTCTCCCACTGTCTGCGAGGTCATATCTATACTCCTTCATTACAGGTCTTTTCACATGTTTGTTGAATCAATACATCCTTTCACCTGTGTCTGCTTCAGGAAAACATTCTTTACTCTGTCTGCTTTAGCAAGACATCCTTTTACATATGTGCCCAGCAAATCATTATTAGACTTAATTGATTTTCCCAACAAACCAGAAGTTTCCACCTCAAGAAAATACCAGCAGCAGCAACAGGAGAAGCAGCAGCAGCAGCAGCCCTTCTCAGGGCTCTAGGATTCATGAACCCTTTCAAGAGTACCCAGAAATCTAAATGTTACACACTTGCAAAAAAAACTATCTGCAGGTGGCAAAATCATTCCCCTCTAGAGCATAAGGCAAATCATAGTCAACTGCTGTGGACAACATGAAATAGTCACATATCCCACATCTGGGATTAATATAAAAGCATATTCTTATAATATTTCTGTGATTTTATAGAAACAAATTTCTCACTAGAGGTTAGCAGAAGGCCATCTTCTTTCTTTCTGCTGTGTGCTTGATTCTTAACTGTCAAAAGAGCAGGATCCCGAAATTTAGAAGGTGGTTCTTACCTAGAGTCAATGACACTGAGGTAAAAAAACAAAACAAAAAAAAACCAACAACAACAAAAAAATCAGGGTAAATATGGGTGACCCACACCTCAGACTGCTATGCTCTGGTGGCTAGTAATCAACCTTTATCCCTGCTTGTAAAACTACCATGACCAAGAAGAGAAAAGAAAAGGAAAGAAAAGAAAAGAAAAGAAAAGAGAAGAATCATGACGTTTGTGAACATCAAACAGTTTGTGAAGGTTATAACCACAATTACTCATCACTTTACTTACAAAGAGCTTTGTAGACAAATCTTCCTTCTTCATGGTGTCTTTAGAGATGGCCTTCTGCAACTTAAGGTCAAGATTGAAGAGATATACGAGATCCATGAGAAGAAATGGTTCATATAGAAGCTTCTGTTCTGATCATTTAATTTTCATCATTTAAGGTAAAAACATAAATAAACAAACAACAGAAAGAAAACAAGAAAGGGGGTCCTAAGTGGAGAAAATTTTAAGTCCTGTGGCAGGGAACAGGACTTTGTCAGCCATATTTTAATTTTTGAAACTATCATTGGGCGTACAACACTCTTTACAGTCACACAGATGTAGGTAAATACATCAATGCAAAATGAATGGAAGAATAGGGGGAGAGAATCCATGACTGGTTCATATAGTACAAAGATGATCTAGACTCTTCATTCACATTTTAAACAATATATGTTTTTTAGACATTGAACTGATTTCTGAAGACAAAATACCAGTTCATTTCTGACTTATTAGATTTTTTCTTAAAATGAAACTTATCAAAATACATTCTAGATGTGTTGAATATTTCTAGCAGTCTTGCAAAATGTTTATTGAGAAATAAAACTGTTGTGAATCCTTGTCACCTTTCTCCCTCTAGGATACACGTTCATCCTCATACAGCCTAAAGGAGATGATACTGAGGTTGAAAATCAAAGCTTATCAAATGTAAATATTAATCATTCACAGTGCTTCTGAGTGTATTTAGAGTTTAGGGACCATCTAATGTGGCATAAATGTGGCAATTCTCAGCTTTTCTGACTATATGAAAATAAAAATAAGTGAGCTTGAATATGTAGTCCTAAACTTTTATCCTTAAAATTTTATTATTTTAAGAGAGAATCTAATCAGATAAACTTAAGCTGCCTTGACACTCACTATATAGAAGAGGCTGGCCTCAATCACCCAGAGTTCTGGCTGTGTTTGCTTCCTGAATTCTTGGACTAAAAGTTGGTGCTACTGTACCTTGTTCTGTCTTAGAAACAGAAAAATATATAAGTTTTCTGATTTGTAGTTAGTACTGCCATCACCATATAATTTGGGGTTATACTTTTCTTATCCCTGCTTTTTAGTCTTTAATTTTTGTTGCTCTCATAAACCATAGGATTTTTATTTAATTTGGATACAAAATGTATGTATACTATTTATTATAAAATGATGATTTTTAAAATTTAATCTGTCTTTCCCTCTCCATCCTTCTCCTCTCTCTCTCCCTCCCATTCTCTCTGTCTCTGTCTCTATCTCTGTCTCTGTCTCTGTCTCTGTCTCTGTCTGTCTCTCTCTCTCTCTCTCTCTCTCTCTCTCTCTGTGTGTGTGTGTGTGTGTGTGTGTGTGTGTGTGTAGAGGCTGATTTCAGTGTCTGCGTTTTTTAAACCCCACATTACTTTTTTGACAGAGTTTCTCATTGAATCTTTAGACTATTAGGCAAGACACCCTCTGGGATGGTATTTTCTTCAAATTTCACCCTCTGCACCAAGGCTACAAGCTTGCCCCATCTCATCTGGCTCTATACTTAGGTGATGGATATCTGATTTCTATTCTTCATATTGGGTATCAAGCACTTTACGCAGTGATCCCTCCTCAGTCCCATAAAACTTGTTTCACTACTCACTAATAATTTTATTTATTGCAATATATCTTTCAAGCAGAAACATAAACCCATCCTTCTCATTTTTCCTCTCACCCTCCCTCATTCTTATGAGTCTGAAGAGACTGGTTTCTAGAACTATGAAGAATACACTCAGTGCAAATTAGCAAACAGCCTACCAAAACAAGTTTACTTCATTCCTGTATTAGTCAGGGTTTCTATTCCTGCACAAACATCATGACCAAGAAGCAAGTTGGGGAGGAAAAAGTTTATTTAGCTTACACTTCCACATTGCTGTTGATCACCAGAGGAAGTCAGGACTGGAACTAGAGCAGGTCAGGAAGCAGGAGCTGATGCAGAGGCCATGGAGGGATGTTCTTTACTGGCTTGCTTCTCCTGGCTTGCTCAGCCTGCTCTCTTATAAAACCCAAGACTTCCAGCCCAGGGATGGCACCACCCACAAGGAGCCCTACCCCCTTGATCACTAACTGAGAAAATGTCCCACAGCTAGATCTTATGGAGGCACTTCCCCAACTGAAACTCCCTTCTCTGTGATTAACTCCAGCCTGTGTCAAGTTGACACACAAAACCAGCCAGTACAATTCCTCAATATGACATTCAGACTACACAGACCTTTTTAATTTTATTTTACTGTTCTTCAATTGTTTGGACTTTTTTCATATAGGATCTTACTCTGCAGTCAATGCTGGCCTAGAACTTGTTGTATGAGTAAACTGAACATGAACTCTCCAGGAGAATTAAAGTCATACACTCCTACATCAAGCTCTTCATCTTAGATGCAGAACAAACTAGAAACTGAGGTGAGAAGAAATATGGATGAAATTCAACTTTGAATAAAGGAAAGTGTTTTAAATGAAAGTGCTTCTTCAGTGGGGCAGCGGTGAGGCTACACGAACATGGAAAGGCATTCTTCTTTCCTTTGAGTTTGATTCCTGGGGATGACTAATTATACACAGGCATGGACACTGGAGCCTTGTTTATCCTAATCATGCATACAGATCCTAAGATAGTAAATTGAATCTGGATGGGAGGACACAGAAATAATGTAAGTCCTGCTGTGCTTTAAGCATGCTAATTTGATAGTGTGAGTTAATTTTCAGGATAAACCAAGTTATTCATGTTTCAACACCGAAAGGATTTGATGCCACATTTAGAGATCTGTATCAAATAAAATAAACTCCGTTTGCTTTGTGAAAATACAAAAATAATAAACCTAAAAAGTTAGTGTTCTAAAGCTTAATTTTGGAGGGGTAGCTACTTTTTAAACTTTTCATATTACATTTCATATATTTGTGTGTTTGTTTGTTTGTGTGTGTGTGTGTGTGTATTCACTCGCATGCAGCACAGATGGGGAAGTCAGAGTACAACACTTGCAAGTATTATTTTTTTCCTTCTACTACGTGAATTCTGAGGATTGAACTCAAGTATTCAGGTTTGATGGCAACCACTTTTAACACCTTAAGGCATTTTGGTGATGCACAATTTGTTCATTATTACAGAAGTAGCAAGCTGTGCAAATTTTAGAATTGAAAGATATCTGTGATAATAAAATATTCACCACTCACAAACACTTTTAAAAAGTAGTTTTGCTATATCCTTGCGTTTAAAAAACTTAGAAACATTATTCAGCACAACAGTCCTACCATAAGATCCAAATAAAAATGAAATGATAAATTACGTTCTTCATACACACAAAGGATGAATAGAAGTAAGCTATGTAGCCCAGGCCTATATTTCCATAACTTCAGTAAGCTGGAGCCTGAATAGATTTCTGGGTGAGTTCCAGACCATCAGAGGATACATAATATGACACTCTCCTAACAAACAAGCAAACAAACAGCCAAAGTAGCAATGATCACAGCTTGTGCTGTCAGGTTGACATAAACCTAGAAACCTAGAAAGAGAGACTTTCTACTGAGGAAATGCTTCCATCGAGTTACCTTGTGTGCATTTCAGTGGAACATTATCTTTTTTTGTGACTAGTACAGAGGGACCTAGACTGCAATGCATGTTGCCATATTAGGTCAGGTGGGCCCAAGCTGTTCAAGAAAGATAGAGGAACAAGCTGGGTGAAGCAAAACATTAAGAAACGTTTCTTCGTGGTCTTTGCTTTAGTTCCCCTGTCAAGGCACAGGACTTGAGTTCTTATGTTTGTTTCAGTCAGTAATGGGATGTAACCTGTAAGATGGAACAATCTCCCCTCCCACCCCCACCCCCACTCCTTCTGTTGGATTTAGTCATTGTTTTCTCACAGCAGCAGGCGTCCATAATAGTACAAGAAAAGGAAAACAGGAGTAGAATTGAAAAGGGGCCCAAGGAACTGTTAGAAATGGAGGTGCATAAGACCAGACAATCTGGGGTCTAAGAGTGGTGTACTTAATGAAGATTATGTCGGTGGGAGAGAATTGTCGGTAAACTTAAGGGGTGATTCATTTCTAATGATCAAATTCACATTGCCCCAGATTCATTTGCATTCTACAGTCCCCAAAATATCAGTATATGTACACCCATTCCTACCTGTATGTATTTGTTTGTTTGCCATCTATGGGTAACTGATACACAGCAGACTCTTTTTTTTT
>NW_022196903.1:72542559-72559915 GCF_008632895.1 Mastomys coucha
TGCCTCTGCCTCCCAAGTGCTGGGATTAAAGGCGTATGCCACCACCGCCCGGCTCACAGCAGACTCTTAAGCACTAAGTGGAAGCATTACTGTTTGGCTACACCTTGAATTTAGCCAAGCCAGGTAAAGTAATTCTCAATACTGCTATAAAGCACAAAAGTACTGTGCTCTGTGAAAAAGCATACACATACACCACACATCAGTATATAACTAAAAAAAAAATCTCAATGAATAAATCTTTAATAACATCCATGTCATTAATATGTATATTTCTTTGTGCTTAGTAAATGAAGGTTCCACAATGCTTTTCTCAACTCCAATTCATCTGACCATAGTTCACAAATGATTAGTGGGGCTTTGATAGAAGATGAGACATTAATTCAGCATCTCAGTAGACTTCCCTTCACTACTCAGAGAAATAAAGTTAGTTTTACTGTTTTTCCCCTGATTTTTTTTCTTGTCAAAACATTCCTTTAAATTTCACAGGTCGTGGGACCTTCCCTATTTTCCAGTGGAGAATATTCTTTTTATAAATATAAATTGAGTTATTTCAGAGTGGAAATTTAGATATCTAAAAGAACTATATCTTGTCTCAGAAGTACTACCTTACGCCTGATTTCTTAAAGCACTTAAAATGGAAATATTTATAATGAATTCTTGAACTCGAGGGAATGGAAGCAATAATAAAGGCAAGGAAGGGCAAAATGCATCAATTTTTAGAACATTTTCAGATTTAAACAAGATTGTCCTTTCAGTCAATGTGAGGACATAGAAAATAGGACATTGAAATAAGAATGTGGGGAAGAGAGAGAGGAGTGGAGGTGAGAGAGTGAGGAGAGAGATGGAAGGAAAAAGGAAAGGGAGAGAGAGAGAGAGAGAGAGAGAGAGAGAGAGAGATCTACAAATAATTGGTTGATTATTTCCCTGTCAGGGAGATAAAATTATAATGTCAAAGGGAAAGAAGCCATTAAATGTCTCATAAGTGGTTTGGAAAGAGAAGGTAGTAATTGATTAGTATCTATCTTTGCTAGTGATGCTAAATGATTGCTAGTGATTTTAAAATGGAAAGCATGAGAGGACACTTAATTGCCTCCATGGAATCCTAAGCTGCAATTATTAGTCACCCAACAAGATAAAACATTCTCTAGGTTTCACCCATAGCCTGGGAGAGATGATTACTAAAACAGCCAGCTCTGGTCCATGAGAGGTGATTACTAAAACAGCCAGCTCTGGTCCACTGCAAACTAAACATTTGTGATTGGTGTATTATGTTATAATTTCCTGAAATATCAGTAGTCTGTAAGGAGACTCATTCTTTCTATGGGTGATTTAAAATACAAGCAAAATACATAGACTGCTTTAAATTTAAAATCTGTCTCCTTTATTCTGTGAGGTTCCCACATATGATGAACAAATTACTACTCGAAAAATGTATTGAATTTGGGTTCTGGAGAAGTGGTTCAGTGAACTCTTGCTACTCTTTTAGAGGAACTTAATTCAGTTTCCATACCCACTTCCTGCTGCTCACAACACCTGTAATTCCAAATGCCTGGCCTCAGATACCCTCTTCTGGGATCTGTGAGCATCTGCATGCATATGTATATATACATAGACACTCACACCTTGACATAAATAAAATAAATCCCCCAAATATGGATTATTTTGAGTAAATATTATTTGAATTTTAAAAAGCTTATGTCTAAACCCCAATCCTCTTATTGGATTTATCTTCACTCAGAACAATTTTGTGACTTGTGTTTGCCTGTATGGCTCCCTCAAGCAGGCTTAGGGATGAAGATCATCCCCCTCTCTTCAAAAATAATCATAGAAATTCTCTTTTAATAATTTTTATTTATTCTCAAAGGTGTTTTAAGTCTCTTAATAGAACTTCAAATGCATTTATGATTTGGTCATTTATAGTGTTTATGTTATTTAAATATACATCAATATATTTATCTTCTCTGTTATTTATTTGAATTTGAAAATTGAGTAATCTATTAAAATTTTTATAAGTAAACATTAAGTACAATTAATCATGTTGTAAAGATGGCTTTAAGGTTAGGTACATTTACTGCTTTTGCATAAGACTGAGTTCAGTTCCTATCATTGATGTGATGACTCCAAATCTTCTGTAAGTACAGTTTCAGGTTATCTGATGAACTCTTCTAGCCTCCACAAGAACTTCACACATGTGATAAAAACATATGCATGCAGGCAAACACTCCAACACAGACGGTAAAGTAAGTAAATCTTTACAAGAAACAATTATCATGTTCTATTATGTATGCAGCACATACCACTTTTTTCTTTAAAAAATAAGAGGGCACCTTAAAGAAATTAATGGCTAATATCAAGTAATTTTGATACTTTGATTATGATAGAGTGAACAAGTGTATAATTTTCAGCATTTATGTAGAATTTGAGCCCAAAAGACTTCATAATCATTTTGTGTTCACATGTATTATTTGGTATAATTTTTCTTCTACTTTGATATCTTCAGTATAAACACTAGTCATGTTTTGTACCACTCTCTATGAAAATGAGTATTTGTTAGAAGTGTCATCCAAGAGAAATCCAATGAGAAAAGCTGATGACATAATTCCCAACATTCCAGTGAAACAACAAACTCTAGAATTGGGTATGAAGTTAATGAAGATTGAGTTGTTTTTATAATTGTTCATGTATGCATGTGCATGTATGTACCCATGTGCATGTGTGTGTGATTGTGTGTGTGAATGTTAGTGTGCATGTTTACATGTGTGTATGTGCATGTATGTACACATGTGTGTGCATATGTATTTGCATTTGGAGGACAGAGGGAAAATTTGTGGAGTTGATTCTTCCACAAATTTAGAATTCTGTGAATTCCAAAAAACTGAAATCAGGTTTTCAGGTCAAATGTCTCTATCTGCCTAGCCACTTTGCCTGAGTGAGTACTAACAATGCTAAAAGGAAGAAGGATAAACACAGTAAAGAGAAAGGGATGAGGAATCCAGTGCAAGTGGAACAGAAGACGATTGAATGTATCCGGATGTCAGTCACAGTCATGATCTGTCTTACTCTCCTTGAGGCCTGGTTAGCACATCCAAGACAGCACATCTCTACACACCCTTCACTGCCTTAAAAGAATCATAAAAGGAGCATATTTTATTTTTTTTTCAACCAAATGCTGTTCTCATCCACTTTCCTAATAAGATAAAGGCTGCTAGTTTCACAAATGACTTGTAGTGGAAAAGTGACTTGGTATATCAGGTCATGAGCATAAAATCATTTTAACGGTATCTTCAACTTGGTTTGCGTACATTTACAACCTGGGAACAATCAAAGGAACAAGTGAATTAAGGTCCATCTAAAGGCCTTTCATTAAATATAAAACAAAGCTCTTTATGAAAGTAATGCATTCTGTAAGCATTTCATTAGCAGCAGCTTTCAGGATTGTTAGTGTATAAACAGCTCTCCTCATGATAAGTGATAATTTAGAGTAGATAAGATGCAATTATGTATGCTACTCAGAACTTTTTTTTTTTATCGTATAGCCTCACAGCTTTTCTCTGGCACCTTCCCTATTGCTGATGGAGGGTGGATACTTAATTTGTCTCTACCTGCCTTCCCCAGATCCCTACAGCTGTAGAAAATAGGCTAACTTTCTCTGGCTTATGGTTATTTTTGCTTTCTGATACCTATCTCTACTGATTGCACAAATGCTGCTTTGACAATATAGCATTCACCAGGTATTTAATCATGCAATTCCCCGCAGCCAATAAGTAAACAGCTGCTTAGCACTTATCACTCTATATTTTCCACTTCAAGGTCATATCATGGGAATCATTGAAAAAATAAACATTCATTCTTCAGTACTTATCACCTTAGACTTTCTGTCCCTAGAGAATATCAGCCACTGCCACACTTTACCTCAGATGCTATATCTATGAAAGTATTGTTAAACTTTATCACACAGATTCTGTATTTCTGACATTCAGGAGGTCTATTTAAGTATAAATTGTGAAGATCATATATAATGTGAAGAATAAAGTAGTAAGTTAGATCAAATATACTTTGTCCATTTTCCAAAATGTATTCAATATTTTATGAGTTTTTTAAAAATAATTTGTCAATGAGATTATAATAGAATTCCATATGTCCCCTTCCCTTGATTTGTTCAAAACTTCCCATGAACCCACCTAGCTTTATTTAACATTTATGTTTGTTTTTATGAACATGGGCATTTCACTGCATGTGTATTTGAGCACTACATGTGTGCCTGGAGTCACTTGGGATAAAATAATTTCCACTGAGGAACACCCTTCATCACACTGGTCAGAGGCCATTTTTCTTGATTAATCAATGATGTGAGCAGTGCCATCTCTCAGCAGGTTTCTGGGGTGGCTTAAGAAAACAGGTGGAGCAAGGCATAGAAAGAAACCAGGAAGTAGCATTCCTTCAATGTTTCCTCTTCAGTCTCAACCCTCTGGGTGCTCAACTAAGTCCATTTCCTGACGTGGTCCAGTGATGGACTGTGTACAGGTAATAAAACCAAATAAACCCCATCCATTCCCCAAAGTTGCTTTTGTTTACTCTTCTATTACAGCAACAGAGAAGGAAAGAGGTCAGATTTATTGCTGTAGCACCTGATACTTGAACAAGAGCAGGCATGTTCTCCAGCCTGGGACCTTGTCAAAGACTAGTTTCTTCTCTCATTAATAAGTCTGAGGGAAGACAGTGTGTTAATGGCTCCCTACATCTCCTAGCAAATACACGTGAATTTTACAAACCAAACTGTAAAGGGAGTTGAAGGGAGAGGTTTCAGATTTAGAATAACACAAGCCAGTAAGGTTTGCACAGATTCCATGAGAAGAGTCTACATTCATGATCAGGAAAATATTAAAGTATTGAATTCCAACTGTTATCAAATTAATACACAAAAATTATTTTTCATAATGGCTTATCTTCCTGTGACTATATCATAAGTAAAAGTTGTTGGTACATTTACTTAAAGATTGTGAAAAAAGATAGTGTCATGGTACAGTTATGACATCCTAACAATTGAGAGGTTATTTTTAAAAATCTCATTGTGTCATTGTCCTAGTTCAAACATATCATTCATTTCAAGATGTCTCTCCAATGAAACTGCATGCATTGTAGAAGTTTAAACACTTAAACTGTAAAGGAGATGGTATAGAATTTGAAGGGAAATAAATCATTAGAATTAAATTGAATAAGAAGGAAAGAAGTGGAAGAATCACAAATTCTGTGCTTTGACTTCAGAAGAGAAATGAGAATGAAAATATAAGTCATTTTTCAGTTTTAACTTATTACCTTTGAGAATTTCCTATATGTATTCAAGGGGATACAATCATATGTATGCCTTGTTACTCTCTCTAACTTTCACTATGTCCTCCACCATGTGTCCTTGTCATATTCTTTTATTGTATGGTAACCTATTAAACCCATTAACAGTTTGCCATATTTGTGTGGGTGTAGGGCTATTTGCTGGAGAATGAGAAACTAACCAGTAGCTCCTAACACAAAGAAAAGAATCTCTGTATATTAGCATTAAACTTTTTCTTTTTTTGCTACAGATGTAGATTAGAGCATCACAACCCTAATTACAGGAAAAAAAGCCTTGCCGTAGGTAACAATAACTACAGAGACACTCAACTGTTCATTCCGTGCACAGAGAAAAAGAGACTGGTATGATCAGCCCCATTTAAAATGTATATATCACACCCGTCTCTAAGGCTCAGAGAAATTCTTCTTATTTATTTATTTATTTATTTATTTATTTATTTTATTATTAATCATGTTATTTGTTTACATTTCAAATGATATCCCCCTTCCTGGTTTCCCCTCCACAATCTCCCCACTCCATGCACCCTCTCCTTTGCCTCTATGAGGATGCTCTTCTACCCATTCACTTACTCCTGCCTCACTGCTCTAGCATCCCTCTATTCTGGGGCATCGAGTTTCTACAGGACCAAGGGCATCCCTTCCCATTGATGCCATATAAGGCCATCCTCTGCTACAAAAGTAGCTAGAGACATGGGTCCCTTCATGTATACCCTTTGGTTGGTGGTGTAGTCCCTGGAAGCTCTGGGTGGTCAGACTACTTGATATTATTTTTTCTATAAGATTGATACTCACAGCTAACCATCAGACTGAGCCTGCTGTCTCCAAGGGAAGATCTGGGGAAGGACAGCAAAATTCTTAAAAGAGCCAAGAAGATTACAAGACAAAATCAAGGAAACAGTGGTTTTTGGACACAACAGGTCAGTTGCATATATGAATTCACATGAATTTGAACAATATGAACAAGATATGAAAAAGCTCATATTGGACAAAACCCTACCATTGGGTAAGTAGCCCCAAAAGCCCATTCCTTGATGAGAAGCTGTTGGAAATTGATAGCTGCTGAGAGAGAAAGGATATTTATTTTTAAAATATATGACCCTTGGTATGTCAACCACTCTTTAGGGCAGCCCCAACTCCCAAGAGTAGTTAAGAAACAGAAATTATGTGTACTGAGGAAAAAGTAAAGAAGTATATGATTTTATGGGTAGAAATGAGGAAGGTAAAGAGAAAATATGGGGAGAGCTGTGGGATTGGAGTTTTGTAATCAAAATGCATTACATAAAATTCAAAAGTAATTAATAAAATGTTTTTAAAAGTGTCTCCTGGATCAAGAGGTTTGAGTGTTTTCCAGAGCACCTTGTGAAGGTCAAATAGTGTGTTATTTTTCACCCCTCTAATCTCAGCCTGATGGAATCTCTTCTCAGTCCAGTTCCATTTATTACTTTTTCCTAATGAATCTTGTCTGTTGGGTTGGAGAGATGGCTCAGCTAGTTAAGGGAGCTTGTCACCAAGCACAGCCATAGGCAAGTTGGGTTGCACATGAGCACAGAGTGGAAGGAAGGAACCAATTCCTGAAAGGTGTCACCTGACCACAAGCATTCTATGATATATTTGTTCACATACAGGCATGTGCATACATAGACTTATCCACAAGTGCAGTGCATACACATTTCATAAATCAATAAATATAAAAAACTAATCCTTTGTAAATTAAAAAAATTCTTGCATCTATTAAGTATACAAACATAAACTTGGTATGTGTGTGTGCACGCGCACATGTGCATGTTGTAAAGTATCCTGCTGTATACATTCAGAAAGGCAATACTTTGAATGTGTTTGTTTTCATAAAGGATACTCTTCTCTTAACGTTAAGGTTATGACTATTATTATTTACAGATATAACAAATTAAATGTACAAATGTAATGTAATATATCTTCTTATACTTTCCTCCTTATAAATATTATAGATAATCTTTCTGGCATGTTATTTTGTGAATTATTTTATTGGTTGTTTATTTAAAATATTTTCCTAAATTGACCTATAGATCAAAATAAAACTTGCTTAGAGCCTGCATCTTATTGATATTTTCAAATGTCATTTAAAATTGGTAGAGTGGCCATAAAGTAGAGTACCAGAGATTTCATCTAGCAAAATGTTACCCAACAACTCAGTGGTTAAATGCATCAGTAGCTCTTACAGAGGACAGGGGTTCAGTTTCATGCACTGACCTGGCTGCTCATACTGTTCTGTAACTCTAGCTCAAGAGGACTGAGCATCCTTTTTGGTCACCATGGTATTTCAAGCACACGGTAAATAGACATACATGGAAAAAAGTACCTGAAGAAAATAACAAAGAAGTAAGTCTAAGGTTTTATGGCTAGGAACGGCAAAGGTAAAGGGACAGATATGGGGAGAACTGAGAGATTGGAGCTTTGTGATCAAAATACATTACATAATATTCTCAAGTAATTAAGAAAATAGTTTTAAGTGTATCTCCAGGATCAAGAAGTTTGAGTGTTTTCCAGAACACCTTGTGAATCTACATGATACAGACACGGCATAAAATTAACATTAAAATAATCATATTTTACTATAAAATATTCATATAAACAGTGTAGAATTGTGTTTATTTTCGTTTGTTTCCTGACTGCAGAAGCAATGACAGCGGTTCTCCATGATGCTCCCAGAACACCTCCCTTCTACGATGGGCTACATCACCTCAAACACAGAGTGAAATCATTCATCCCTCCCACTGAAGCACACGAGATACAGAGTCTCTATATATATTTCAAACATCTCAGCTCAGTTTTCTCAGAAACTTCTGAACTGATTGCTCTTTCCCAGAAATGCTTGAATGACCAAACTCTAACAAAACACTTCACTTAAATACATATTAAAACAGTCTATTGTCCTTTATTTGAAAGAATGATTTTACTATTCATGTATATATTCTTATTGATACATGTTCATGTACATGTATAGAGTGCTCATAGAGCTCTAAAGAGAGTTCGATTTCCTGGAGCTGAAGTTACAGATGGTTGGCAACTTCAGTACATGTGTGCTGGGGATTGAACTCAGGTTCCTCTAAAAGAACAGCAAATGCTCTTGACCATTAGCTATATCACCAGCCCCAATTTGTAGTTTTTGATTTAAACCAACCTCTAGAGCTTTATATCTAAATTTCAGAGCTAAAATATGTGTACTTTGCTTATAATTTATGAAGGCTATAAAGGGGTGATTTGCTTTGGGGAACATAACTATGACTACTTATTTTCAAAGGTAGAAGGTAAGGGAAAATATATATGTAGCAATTGTAATAGATATCAAAATTGAGGAGCTTCAGATACCAGCTAGGATAATAATGAACAAGATTTAAATTTTTTCCATAAATTCATATTCAAAATGGATTTAAATAGTCTTTACATTGATTTTCTTTGTTGAATATGAAGCAATTAAAAGCTGAATTATCTATTTCTGTTAAAGTGAAATGATCAAATTTGAGAATTCAAGGACCTTGGAGGTATGTCTGTGGCCTGGCTCCAAGTTAAAAGTATGCTAAGGTGAGAGCCAGTTACCATTTATTTGTCACAGTAGTATTACTATAGAAGCCACTTCTACCCACTTCACACACTATGGGCTTCTCAACATGCTCACTTGCTTTGCTTGAGCTCAGGAAGCTTAAGAGATGTACATCTTTCTACTCATGTTTCAAATGAAATTCTATGGAATATTGTTCCTGGTTTTCCTATTCTCCTGCTTCAATCTTTACTTGATAACAGTGATATTTATAATATTTGGAGGAAGCAGAATGGCAGCGTGCTGGGGAATAGGCCTGCATCCATTTTGTGGAGAAAGGCAGCAAAGGCGGATATAGAATCAGCAACAGTGACCAAAGCTGCTTACTTATGGCAACTTAATTCTTTCGTTAATTCTTTGCTATTCTGTGGCCAAAAGCAACTGGCTTCTTGCAATTTAACTCCTGATGGTAGCAGCAAGGGATTAAGAAAAAATGCTTAGTTACTTGGGCTCTTTTCTCTTGGGCTCAATGGGTACCTTACTGGCTAGGTGACAGGCTCAGAGTTCATTAACTCTTCATTGGTGAAAGAGAAAAAAGAAAGAAAGGAAGAAAGGCAAACTCTGTCTTTGTCTTTGTCTCTGCCTCTGCCTCTGCCTCTGTCTCTGTCTGTCTCTCTGTCTCTCTTTCTCTCTCTCTGTCTCTCTCTCTCTCTCACAGACACACACATACACACAGGCCATGGCTGACCATCTCTTTCTTCAATTTCAATATATATATGTATATATATATATATATATATGTATATATATATATAATGTATTTATGTGTTTGTATATATAATTTGAAATTGAAGAAAGAGGTAATCAGGCACAGCATGTGTGTATGCATATACAGATTTATATACATATATTTATATACAATATGTACTTGCATATATATGTATCAATACAGATATATGTATGTATATACATATACACACAAATTTATATACATATATACATTTGGTAGATGGAGCAAAGCCCCCAATCCATACTTTATTTCTTTTCTCAGTCTTTTTATAACTTGTAAGACAAAATTCTTACACAAAAGGGGAGATACAGAAGGATGTCAGGTCAATAGAAAGTTCAAAGCAATGTTTTATTCTATAAGCTCATTATAAGTTCAAAACAATAGTATCACACAGCCTTGCTTTATCACAGGGAGTACTTTCATAATAGTTGTCCAGAAAAGACAAACAAGTAGAGAAAGCATAGTCCAATATCCACTGCTGGCAGCAAAAGTGGAAAGCCCTAAGGGGAATGTCCCCAAAGCAAGCCTCAAACAATCACAAGATAATAAAGGGACGAACAGGACAGTCTAATTCAAATGACTTGTGAGAAATATCTGTCACAGACCCTTTATCTTTGGTTTCTGAACTTGACTCTAAAATCTGAAATAAGACATTTTAGTTTGATTATGTCTTTCTGTGAATTAGAAGCCTTTATTTTGATTGACATTATTTTCCTCATAGATCATTAATTTTGATATGAAGTGTTTTCACTACTATCATTTTCTCGATATCTATAAAGCATAATTTAAATATTATTTTTGTATTCACTAAACAGTGAATTGAGAACATCTATATCATTTCTCAGATGCATAGCACTTTCACTCTTTGTAATTTGAGGAAATGAGAAACTTGCAAATAAAAATATAAAGTATACCCATAATGAGAATAATGTGTAAACTAACCATTCATGTGTGTTAACATTTATATTACATTATGTGCGTAGATTATATTATATTATGTATATAGATGTATATGTGTGCTGATGTATATGCATGCTATACATATTGTCTGCCATGGTGAATGTGATATGTGATGTTATGAGAATACATTTAATTCACTGTTTTTAAAACATAAATCCAAAACTCTGAATAAAGGTTTTTTTTTTTTTTTATGTTGCTAAACTAGAAATTGTGGGCATCTTCTAACAAGAGAGTACTGAATGGGAATAACAAATTTTTATCTTATATGTAAAAAGTCAACATGAAAAGAGAGCATGTGGCAGATGGTCAGGTGTGGCAGATGGTCAGGTGTGGGTGTAGATGAAGAATGAATGTAAAGTCATTTTTTTCATTTTTTATTGAAAACAGATTTGTCATATTCTTTAGTTATGTTTTCTCTTCCCCCAAAATCCTCCTGGATACATCCCACCTTCTCACCACCAGATTCTTTATATCTTTCACTATAATATAAACAAGTATTTCAAATAAACAAAATAAAGTAAAACTATATAAATAAAAATATAAATAAAATAAAACTATATAAAACTATTATAATAAAAACAAACCAATCACACCAGAACAAAACAAAGAAAGAAACAAACAAACAGAAAAAAAAAACAGAGAAATCCTGAGGTGAAAGAGAGAGAGAAAGAGAGAGAGAGAGTGAGTCAGGCACTAGCTCAACCCCTCCATGTTCAATGACTTATGTAATGTTGTCTTCAGCAGTAGAATCTCCTTGTTTGTGGAAAGCATCCAAATGCCTTGGCAACAACCTAAGTTGTTAGGAGGTTTCTGTGGGTTCCCTTTGACCATCAGCTCCATTAGATGCAGCACATTCCTGACACTGGATGTTTGATTTAGTGGCAATAAATGTGTACTTGGGGCTTCCTCATTATTTGCTGATTCCAGTATAAATTTATTTTATATATGTATGTATTTTAAGACATTTCTAATGTATTAGGTTTCCATATAACCCTTCCTATCAGCCTAAGATTTAGCTGTCCCTCCTCATCTTCCCTCTTTTATACTCTTGCCCCTCCTCTCAATTGATCTACCATTCTAGTCTCCCCAGCTGTAAGTGTATTCTCTTTTTTTTTCTTAAGAAGATCCTTCCCTCTTTCCTAGTCCTTTACCCTGTACCTACCTCTGTGGTTATATAAATTGCATCCTGTTTATTGAAGATTTATCAACTAACATCTACATATTAGCAAATACATATCATATTTTTCCTTGGGGAGGGTTTAATTTTCCTCATGTAGGATGACTTTTTTTCCAAACACTATCAATTTACTTGAAAATTTCATGATTTACTTTTTGTAACAGCAGATTAATATGCCATTGTGTAAATGGAACACATTTTCTTCATCCGCTCATGCATTGTTGGCCATCAAGAAACTTTAGATCACAATCTTCAGCTAGTTGAGTGAAAGGGGATCTGTTTACTAAGCTATAGAGTATAGGAAGAAATTCATTCTTGAATATAGCTACATTAATTTCATACAACTGAAACTTTAGAGAGCTAGTCAGACTGCATTCTTAGTTCCCCACAACTCCATCAATCTACTCCATTTTCATGCCAAAGTTCAGTTATTTCAGATGCTTGATGTCATTGGCTTAGGCAGTATTTCTCACAGAAACTTATTGATCACTTTCAATATAATATATTCTGTGTTCACTGTGTTGTCACACAAGTCAACTTAATGGCATTCTTTTAAAGAAATACAAACAATCCTGAAATTCATATGTAACCATAAAGTTAATAGAGGAGATAATGAAGTGAACCTTTTTTGATCCAGAAAAATAAAATTGTAGAGTCTTCACATTTCCTGATAAAACTAAATGCAAACTTAGTGTTAAAGTAACCAAACAATAGAGTAAACATCAACACACACATATATACAAACACATACATATACATGCACACAAATACACATGTGGATGTACATATATAAACATGTGTGTGTGTGTAACTCAAATTGTAGTATTTGAATGTAAACTTGAAACTTCTATCTTCTATTAGAAAAAATAAGAGTTTCATAGTATAGATTAAAACAGTGATTTTGAAGATTAGGCCTCAAGAAATCCAAACACAAAACAAAGATAAATGTGTGGGACAAGAGAAAACTATAAAATTTATTTAGCAAAAGAAACATAAGAATAGAAACCAATGGATTTGGAGAAAATATTTTCAAACCACATTTGTAGGAAGGGTTAATATATTCAAAATATGATCAGATTATATTACAATAAGATAAATAGTAGCTGAAAAACTTCACTGAGAATTCCTTCCAAGGTACATAAACATAAAATAGTAAAAAAATAATCCTGTACTGGTGATCTTAGGAAAATGCAAGTCTAAATTAGACTGTGTTGTTGTTACTCTGTACCCCCTCAATTGTTGAGGAGGTCAGACAGAAGAGAAATAGTAATTGGTAAAGATGTAGGTAAGTTAAAAACTATGCACATGAATATAATAAATGCAACAGTGTCTATGAACAACCACTGTTGAATTTGTTCAAAGATAATTAAGAAGTAATTACCAGAGGATGCAGGAATCAAACCCCTGGCCCTATACTCTCAATAGCTGAAGTGATACTTATACCTCACACTCACTACAGACTTCTACACAACATCCTAGGTACTGTACACATACACACACACACATACACACACACACACACATACACACAAGTTTCTTTATAATTTGAGCTAAGTGATGGGATTATACTTTCTCACAAACATGAGAAATATTTCTCTCTCTGTGTGTGCACATGTCCACATGTACTGTTTCTCTATAGTAATTCAGAAAGTTTTTATTGATTTTAATTATGCAAACAACTTAATTTAAAATTGTTAAATATTTCAATATTTTCACAGCCCTTTTGCATTCTATTTCCACTTTGGAATCTTTACTATCTGTGACCTTTCAAGTCAAATCATGCCTCATCTAGGTTGCTGTAGGAGTATCTTCATGCATCACCTGTGTTCACTGTGCCTATGCTATTGCTAGCACTAGAGAGGCAAGTGAAATGGCACTATTCACCAAGTCTCTTAATGGTGAAAACTGACAGCACAGTAAGTCTTTTTTTAATTCACAGGCTTTATTTTTACCTACAATGATCATATTAAAACCTTATCTCAGTACTGGAGTTGTCCAACAGTTCCCTGTTGATTATGACAGGAACTCAATCTGACAGAAGGCACATTAAAAAGATGCATATGTTCGAGAGCCCTAACTCTATCTATATTTCATCAAAAATGTTATTAGAGTTCTGAGAATTCTTCCGGTATGCTCTGATTCCACATCAAATACTGGAACAGTAAATGTAGTTATTAAACATAGGCTCAATTCTAAATACCCTGTGACTATATTCTATGTATTTAGCAGAACTAGTCTTTTGCATATTGGAAAATTTTAGCTCACAGACTTCACTGCAAATGTGATATTTAAGGCTCTATTTTATTGTGGAGGGTGAGATCATAGAGGATCACAAATTCAAAGGATATGAGCCATCTTCCATTGGCAATAGAGACAACACCCTCCTCAGGCAGAAGCATTTCCCAACAGGTAAATGAGCTCATCAAGCAGGAAACATCAAGATTGTCTGCCAGTTTTTATAGAGCTATTATGTTGCCATAACAGGTTGAATCTTTGGCCATATAATTCAATTTAGCTTCCTTCCTTCTCTATTCATAAACTGTATGGCACCTATAAGGCATCAACCCTTAAATCCCACACTTGAACGTTCTACTGACTGTGTATTTTTCATTATCCAGAACCAATGCATATCAGGTCTCTATATTCACATTACCACAACAGAGAAAATTTTATCACTCTATAACCCCCAAAGGCCTGAATCTCTGTACCAGAAATTAGGAACAAATAAAATAAAATAAAATAAAATAAAATCAGGTACACTCTTTTTCATCCTACACCCTCCTACACTCATCATCCCATACCTAACCTTTCTCAGCAAGGTTGTCAATCACTACATATTTTCATGCATAACAAAGAAAAGTAGTAAAACAGACTGGAAGTCCATTGGCTTTTTGTGATTCCAACCCTTATTTCCCAAAAATAGATACACCTCTGACTATCCTAGTTAGTTTCTTTGTCAACTTGACACAGATAGTTATCTTGGAAGAGAAATCTCAATTAAGAAAGTTCTCGGCTAGTCTGATAGTGACATTTTCTTGACTTACAGTGGATCTGAGAGGACAAAGCCCAGTGTTTGTGCTACTCCTGGGCATGCAGTCCTGAGTCATAAATGAAAGCCATGAGGAGGGAACCAGTATGCAGCATTCCTCCATGGTGTCTGCTTCAGTTGCTGTTTCCAGTTCTTGCCCTGCCCTCATTATCTCCGGACAATGGATTCTTCCACAGTTACTTTTGGTCATGATGTTTGTCTCATAGAAACCCTCACAAATATACCAGCTGATGCTATTTACTTTATGATTAAACTTTCAGACTCCCTACAACCTAATATCATGTGAATATTTTCAAGCCAGATAACCTCCAATGTCACAGATATCAGTGTTTATATTTTCCAGTCAAATAATGTTCAGATTTTGTCATATTACAGAAAATTATAAACAGGATTATGATCCAGTTCTGAACCCCAACCCAAGCAATCATTATGAATAGGCGAATGGGTGTCATAGAAGAATGAGGTTAACTGAATCTCAAAGTGTAACCCACAGATCATTGTACATTAGCCATTGCATGAGAGTTGGGTGTTCACTGATTTTCTGTACAGATGATTCATGGTAAATGTGGTATGTTTCCCAGTATTTGGAATCCTAGTGCTATTTTTTCACAGCAACTAACCAATGAAATTGACCTTGATATTGCCTTTTGGGAACCTTTCCATATAAGCCACATATAAATTTAAGCAATATTATATTATTATCATTGTTTTTAAATTATATTCATAGGTATGGTTTTATGCACATGAGTGTAGTGCCTATGGGATTAAGAAAGGCTTTAATGTGGAGTTGGAGTTACAGGAAATTTGTGCCACCCTACCTGTTAGCAACTGAACTTAGGTTCCAATAGTCAACTCTGGTCCACCTGAAGAGCAATTCAAGAACTTAACTATTAAAGCACATTTCTGATCCCTGTGCTATAAACTATTATCTTAGCCATAAAAACTCTTCTGTCACAGACAACATTCTCATAATGATAACTCAGTTGTAGACATACCAAAACTGTGGTGAGCAAACTTATTTGCTATAAGCTATAATTATATCTAACAATACACAACATATTCTCCATGAATAGAACTGCAATATCCTCCTGTTACTTACTGGGTATGGTGGAAAATATAAAGTCTATATATGTATAAATCAATAAATTAATTAACTGATGAAAAGCCTTTGAAGAAGTATTTTACTTGAATAAACGTCAAGACAGGCAGATAAGTGCTTTTGATTTTTACTATGTAACATCACAAACATAGATCTATGGGATATTCAGCCTTTCCTAAGTCATAGGAAAAATATATCAAGTTTCTGAATTTTAAAATATTAATTTTTTTAAATTCTCTCTTTCTCTATTAAGCATACCTAACAAGTAAATATAAAGGGAAGGTAGAGAATAGAAACCTCTGATCCACAGAAAATAAAGGTCCGAGGCACTCAAAGGGAAAAAAAGATTATGCATATATGAAAATAATGTATAAAATAGAATTTATTATCTTAAGTTTTATCATAAAAATCATGAGGTCTGCTTTTGTTTAAATCAATAGCAGAGTCTGTTTTCCTATCCATCTTTAGAAAAGAAATTATTTAACTTACCAAAAAAATTACCTGCTGTCCCAGGACAATAGTTTTGGTTTTTGGGTTTTGGTTTTGTTTTTTTTTTTTTTAATTTTTTATTTTTTCCTTCCTCCTGTGGCTTCATACAACCTAGGTAAATTCAGACACAGACACTCAGGAGAATTGCTGCATTAGAAGCAAATTAGTGTCTGTGCTATCTAGTAAAATCATTTATCACAGCTAATGTTTACTCCTTGAATGAAGAAAAGAATAGCTCTTTCATGATGATAACTCAGTTGCAGACATACCAAAACAGTGGTGAGCAGTCTAATTTGCTATGAATAATTCATTAGTGTTGTCATGATCATTTTTTATAATTAATGTCTTTAGAAAATACTGGACTTAAAAAGAAGCAGTCTGACATTTTCTGAAATGTAACAGATTTGGTGGTAACCTCTGGCAATGGCCTAATAAAAATAATATATATTTCCTTTCATTGCAAATTTCTAAACACAAAAATTATTATTATCTACTTTAATTATTAAATTCTAATGCAGCCAATTGGTAGTATATTTACATCTTGAGGTACTGTTCTTTTCTTGGACATCAGATTTTTAAAGCATAGTGAGTGGTGAGATATGGTGGTGTTACATCGTGTCAAACTGAAGCATGAAAGTGTAATGCAATTATCTATATATAAGAATTCTGAAAGCAATCCTAGCACTAAAATAAAATGTAGAAAGAGAAATACAGCACTGACTCCGTATCACTATACACAGATCACTTAGAATTATTACTGAAAAATAGTACCAAAGAATGGGATCCTCATTTACTACAGGGTGTTACCAGAGGACATGAAAGTATGATATTTGGGTCTAAATTGGCTTTATCACCATCATTTCTTCTTCTCCTTCTTCTTCTTCTTCTTCTTCTTCTTCTTCTTCTTCTTCTTCTTCTTCTTCTTC
>NW_022196903.1:72559936-72571537 GCF_008632895.1 Mastomys coucha
TCTGATTTATTAGGTATTTTCTTTATTTACATTTCAAATGCTATCCGTTTTCCCAGTTTCCCCTCAGAAAACCCCCTATTCCCTCCCCCTTCCCCTTGATCACCAACCCACCCAATCCTGATCCCTGGCCTTGGTATTCCCCTACACTGGGGCAATAAAGCCTTTACAGGACCAAGGTCCTCTCCTCCTGGACTCTGTTACATATGGGGATGGAGGCATGAATCCCTCCATGTGTACTCTTTGGTTGGTGGTTTACTCGCATGGAGCACTGGAGGTACTGGATGTTTCATATAGTTGTCCCTCCTATGGGACTAGAAACTCCTTCAGTTCCTTGGGTCATTTCTCTAGTTCCTCCATTGGAGCACCCCAGGACCAGATGGGTTTAGTGCAGAGTTCTGTCAGAATGTCAAAGAAGACCTAATACCAATACTCCTCAAACTATTCCACAAAATAGAAACAGAAAGAACTCTACCCAACTCATTCTCTGGAGCTTCAATTACTCTGATACCTAAACCACACAAAGATTCACCATCATTTCTTTTGTTTTGGTTTGTTTTGGTTTTGGTTTTTTCGATACAGGGTTTCTCTGTGTATCCCTGGCTGTCCTGGAACTCACTCTGTAGACAAGGCTGGCCTCGAACTCAGAAATCTGCCTGCCTATGCCTTCCAAGTGCTGGGATTAAAGGCATGCACCACCACTGCCCAGCTCTCACCATCATTTCTTATTGGAGCATTCTCAGAAGGATCCTTCCCTGATATGCACAGAGATTATAGGTGCAACCTAAGGGGATGCTCCTTGCTTCATTCTGTTCTCCTTTAAGACCAGTACATCTTATTTCTGTTTTAATAATGAATCAATTCTTCTTTCTGTTTTCTATACACTAATATTAATGGTAGGAACTCTTTGTTCTTGGCAGCAAAAGCACCTGTGATCTCTCTCAAGATGTTTTCAGTTTATTCTAAGCCCAGGAAAGTTTTGGGAGAAGTGAAACAATCTTGGTAATAACATTGACAGTTTAGTTGTGATTTTATTTTTTTAACTGATATCCCTGGTTTGGAGCCTGCTTCCTCTTAAAGGAAGTGCTTTTTATAGTACGTGTACAAAGAACGGGGTCATAGCTGGCCTAAACACTTGTGATGGCTTCATTGGCAATATGCTGACACCTCAAAAAGCAGTTCCAAAGTTGGCTGCCAGTACTGCTTATAATGAGGAGACGGAAGCCATGAACTCCAACATACAAAGGAATTCCTCCTCTCTTTTCTTATCATACTAAAATATAATTCAAAATGAAGAAGCAACACACATACACAGAGAGAACTAACACACACACAAACACACAGAGAGAGAGAGAGAGAGAGAGAGAGAGAGAGAGAGAGAGAGAGAGAGAGAGAGAGAGAGACCAAATGTTTACCCTTCAAAACCAGTGGAGTACAGTAAACAGAAACCAAAAGAAAAATGGTTTGAGGGCATGTAGGATATTTTATGAAAAAAGAAATTTATTTGAATTTAAAATTACAATTACAAACACAAAAACCATGACACACCAAATCGTTCTACTAGGGGAAGCTTTACCATTCATAAAGATCCTAGAAATCATTCCCAAGTAGGTAAAGGTATTTAACTTACTAAACTGTTTGCATTGGTAGGATGGTTGCAAAGAGGAAGGACATTGGGATGGGTGCACTGTTGATAGAGAAGGTGCAGCTGCACTTATGTAGAAGATGGGAAGGGGTAAGCAAATGGATTCAATGGAATCCTAAGAGGATTAGGCAGAGGAGACAAAAAGATGATTTGACAGGAAGATTGAAGCAGACTTTTCAGAGGAATTCTCTAGCTGGCTTAACGCTCAAAAGCATTCTTTGCACAGAGAAATTGACTTTTAAGAAATGAGTGGGAATCTCTCCCCTGATGATGGAGGAATTACCACAAGGATCATACAGTCCCACAAAGTGAATGATCGTCCTACAGTGAGCACAGCATGGAGGCCTTGGCTCACTTTATAACATTTAATCTTCTCAGAAAATCTATATATTCTGCAGTTCTCACAGATTTTCTAGAAGCAAAGAGCCATCGATCAGCCCCTAGTATTCAAGCTGACTTTCATGACCTCTTTAGTACAGAGCAGTCCAGAGAAAAGAGACTTTCAGAAATCCATTATTCTGACCTTTATCACAAAACAAGGTAGTCCTGGCTGGCGCAGATAGAGAATATTACTGGTCAGAGAGAGAAGGGGCCCTGAGCTGAGGCAAAAGGCATGGGAAATGTCACAGACATCTTGTTCCATAAACTGTGAGAGGGGATGGGAGACTTTAGATTATGTACAAGGCAGTATGCAGGACCAGACAAGGCTGGAAATGGGTACAAGATTGGACACAGCTGGGAAAATATACAGGGTCAGGCACATCTTGGAATATGTGAAGAATAAGACACCACTGGGAATGTGTCAGACTTAGCTAGGAAACGATACACAGTCAGACATAGCTAGGTGATGCTTCAGAGGATGTCAAGATAGTAGATTTGTGAAAGCAAAAGTAGTAGGAATTAGCTATTGGTAATTTTTGATAGAAAGATTTCATGTGTACTGATTCATTTTCAGGCTTCACCAAAACAAGAGTGTACCTTACTCTCAGGGGTAGAGAGTAGCAGTATCTGGAGGTCAGAAGCCAGTCTGTACCTCCATGTTCTAAGAGATATGAAACAGGAAGGGTCTTAAAGACATCCAAGTGATTCCTAATGGAGACACATATGCGTTACTGAGGCACGACTTAGTACCTTGTCTGCTGTGCGAGTGATCTGAATTAAAGTCTCCAGCACACTCATATAAATGGTGGGCATGGTTGCTTGAATCTGTAATTCTAAGCTAAAGAAGAAAGAAGAAGTGGAGACAGGAGTAGGTTCCAGAGACCATTCAATCCAGCCAAACATTGTGTGAAATATACTATCTCAAAAAAATAAAATAAAATAAAAAAGACAAATACCTATAAAAGGCGTTTGAGGGTGACCTCTAGCCTCCACACACACACATGTACACATGTGCATATGTGTATATATGTGAAGAAAGACATCAATACACTTATACACTTAAACTACTGTACTCACAGCAAAACAGGGAGGAAGGAAAGGAGGAAGAGAGAGAGAGAGAGAGAGAGAGAGAGAGAGAGAGAGAGAGAGAGAGAGAGAGAATGGATACATATAGCTTCCCTTACAAATTTTTGACTTTTATTCAACAGAGATGACATCCCTGAATACTACATGAAGTTGCTGTTCTTAGCTCCTTGTCTTGTGGCTGCTGAGATAAATTAACAATGTCTAACTCTGGGCAACTTATGACAATGATACTCTGAGTAGACACAACTCAAATCCTGAAATGATCACTTGTCTCTTGCCTAAAAGGTACAGCAAGTCATGATGTACAAGGAATTGGAGGCTTTCTAGGGATTGATAATACCTCTTCAGTGTGTATCTGTAGGCCACCATATGCATACAATACCCTAATTGACCAGAAGAGTGTACATTGACCTCTCAAGGAACCTGAGAGCAATACGTCAGTGTGTACCTGCAAGTACATCTGTACACCCCATGCATAAAATGACCTGAGCGATCAGAATAAGCACTGACTCCTCTGGAATCAAAGGTATAGATAATTATGGGCTGTCATTAAGGGGGTAGGAATCAAACCAGGAACTAATTGAGGAATAGTCAGTGCTTTTAACCCCAGAGGAATTTCTCCAGCTATTGAATAACAAGTTTTGAAAGTTGTCACAGATCAAGAAGAAAAGACACGCACCAAGAGTTTATTAACTGATTTTAAAGATTTCATCATCATATATAAGTGTGCTCAGCCTTTGAGGGACTCAGTTATTTCTCAGGAACTGTGGAATCTTCACATATATTACATGTATGTGATCCTATCCATTCACAAGACCATGTTAAAAGAGGCACAACATTGTACTAGTGAGTTTCAGCTATACCACTTTGGCTTCTCTAGGATCCCTCATGTGGACCCGCCCAGAGCAATCTTTGGATCCATGAATGAAAGACACACAGGTTAGCTTCTTTTTATAATACCTTGGCTACCTCAAAGACTGGACATTCTTAAACCTTTTCCTGCTACTCCAGGCCCAATTGGGTAAGTGGGGTGTGTTCTTAAATGGCTCATTGGCTCTCTTTTCTACAGCTACTCTCTTCTGTCTCCTGCCACATCCTAACAGTACTCAGTCTTCTCCCCACTGCATTCTAGTCCACGCAACTCTAAGGTTCCCACCTCATCTCCCTTGCCGAACCATTGTCTGCTGGCATTTTTTTAACAGTTTCTTTTAAATTGGATATTTTACTTATTTATATTTCAAATGTTATCCCCTTTCCTGGTTTCCCCTCTACAAACCGCCTCTACCCTCCTCCCTTACCTGTTTCTATGATGGTGCTTCCCCACCCATCTGCCTACTCCTGCTTCACCACCCTAGAGTTCCTCTACACTGGGGCATCAAGCCTTTACAGGACCAGAAGCCTCACCTCACATTGATGCCAGATAAGGCCCCTCCAGCTCCTTCACTCTTTACCCTAACAAGTCCCTGTGTTCTGCTGGCATTTTTATTGATCGGTCAAAAAACAATGGGGAACAAGCACCTTTAAGCATTTGGACATGCAGATTCTCAAAGGAATCAAAGCATTAGAAGCAATCTCCAGCACAGTTTGGATTTTTCTCTCTGCAGTTTTGACATTACTCTAGAAGTCAAGCTTCGAAACCATGTGTGATAACTGCTGTTGGTATGAACCCTCAGGTTTTCTTTAAAACTGTGGAATTGGTTGTTATGTACTTACAATTTGGAAATATGAATGCAACCCTAAAATTAGGCATAGTTGATCATTTCTATGTCTTTACTAGATTACTGGAGTACATTTGTTATCATCAACAAAGACTTGTCCTTGCTGACATTTTATTTATTGCTTGCATTAGTAGTATTATCAGCAGAAACTTTGCTATTGTAGTATGAATATGTTTCTGTAAGTTGTAATTATTCGTGTCTCATTATATAATCTCCTTCTTGCAGCAGGCAGTATTGCTCTCAATAATGTAGAGAAGAGATTATCCTTAGAAAACTTTTTCAAATCAAAATCGAAGAATACCCACAAATACTATTGTATTTGTGTTTTATTTCAAAAAGTCACTTATAATATTGAGACTTAGCCTATCTTTTCTTGTCCTAGAAACATGAAAATTCTACATTGCTTAATCATAAGGATATTTTAGAAATCCTTTTTACATGATTCCATAATATTTATTTTTTCAATCAGTGATAATCAAATAAATGAAGCATTATGTTAATTATGCCAATAGAATTGTGACTTGCTTCTCCTCAAAACCTCACCTCATCACTACAATCCCTCCTTGCGTTCTAAGACATTATGGCATAAAAATTATCACTCCTATAGATGCTAATTTTCATTGTGATTAAGTGAAGATATTGTAAATTATTTCTTTATAATTTTCATGTCTTTGAGATTTAAATAAAATGATTATAAAAATAAGAAATTAAATAATTTGGTGGAAATCATGATGTTGATCGACTATTTTGCTGCATTTTTTTCCTCAGGGGAAAGTGCTGTTTAAATGACTTAAGGAAATTTAGTGCTCCTCTGGGATATGTTACAACTACACGTCTACACAATCTGAAAAGTGGAGCTTAGTTCAACATTTCTCAAGCACAACTACCATTTATTTTATTGCTCTTTGATTTTCAATAAAGCCTTTAATATTTAACTATGAAAATAGACACAATGATCATTCCTTCCTTCATATAAAATCGTAAATACAACCCATATACCTCTTACTTCTTTGTCTCCTCAAAATGACATAAACAATGAATCTCTTAAAAAATAGCTAAATGCTTTTAAATATCCTTTATAATGACTGAAAATCTTTTGAAAAACACTAAGATCTCTCTAGTGATGCTGGTTCCATATAATGCAGTTTCTCTTGCTGAAACAATACCATAAAACTATATATTTTGTTAAGTATATTTTGATAATTGGCTTACAAAAAATTGAAGTAGGCCCTTTATTGGGTGACTTTTCTCTTTTCATTTTGTCTTCAAAATATCAGTGAATTTGGACATTATTTATATTTCAGGAATTGTGCAAATACATATGATGCTTATCACATTTATGTTTATTACAAAAGCTCCATTTATTTTTTTCAAAATGCTGCATACACACTTGATACAAACCAAATGTCCAAATAGTATCCTCTAAGTATTTGTCTGCTTCAATTGATCAAAATTCAGGTACTAATCATTATATCTTCTGCTCAAGGTCAAACTCTCCAGGTGGAAGTCAAGATGCAGCTGAGACTTCCATCTTATCTAAAGTTTGCAGATCAGTTCTGGTTAGTTATTGTCAATTTGACACAAAATACCTAGAGCCATTTAGGAAGGGGAACTTCAAATGAGGAATTGCCTCCATCAGATTTTCCCATGGGGGGAAAAAGGATTTATTTGGCTTGCACTGCCATGTAGCAGTCTACCATTGAGGAAAGTCAAGGCAGAAGCTCAAAGCAAGAATCTGGAGGCAGGAACTGATGCCGAGGCCATGGAGAAGTATTGCTTACTGGATATCTCCCTATGACTTACTCACCCTTCTTTCTTATACAACCCAGGCTCATATGGCCAGGGTTGATTGAATATTCGGCTGTATTTTCCCTGAAGTGAAAACACTATTTAAAGAATATAAGACAACTTAGTACTCTTTTGGAATGTTTTAGACCCATACAATTCTACACAATCTGCAGTGTTGGCTATTGCCTTGACTAATGGCTTGCAGTGGGAGGACCCAGTGTGATATGAGTGGTGCCAAACTTAGCCCTGTGGTCCTGGGATTATTATACTTTGCTGTGATTCACCACCATTCACCCTCTCTTGTCTCTTATCCATCTAATAATTTAATAAAGAAAGGCTTATTTTGGCTCACAATTCAAGGACTCAGTCCATTCTGGCAAAGAACTAACTATGGATGTAGTTTGAGATAGCTCTATTCATTTCACCTGCTCCCAGGAAGCAGAGAGGGAGGAGTGCGAGTGCAGTCTGGAACATTAACCAGTAGAGTAGTGCTGTCCGTATTCAGAAGGCTCTTCTCTCCTCGCCTACCATAAGCTGGAAACTCCTTCAATGGCACACTCCAAGTTTTGTCTCTTAGATGATTTTCTTCACCAATCATAATAAAAAAAAAAAGTGGTACGAAGGCATCAGTGTCCATGGGACAATTAGGACTACTACCAAAATTATTTTCATTTTTGTTATTATCTGAGATGAATACAAATATTCCTCAATGTGGGTTAGGAATACAAAGGTGAATGTCAAGGTCACCTACTTACTTTCTAATTTATTAAGTTAGCTGTTTCTAAAGTACATGTCGAGCTACTAGGAAAAACAGTACATCTGTAACAAAATTTACTGTCTTAGAAAATGATTAAAGCATGCTTTTTTTCAAACTATATAGATTTTCAAGTCATTTGAAACCGAGTATGTTATTAAGACATTTCCCACCCTGATATTTCTGCTTAGGAAAAGCTAAAGATAATAAGATAAGCTGAAACTGATAATAAATTGGCTACTGGAGTATAAATTGAAACTGAGTAAACAAATAAATTCATTTATATTTTACATAAAATACATGATATACTTCATAGATTATACATCCTTTTGTAAATCACTAATGCCTGAATGAATCTATCCATTGCTTGTGGTTTCATTGTATTAGTAATCTTGGTTTAATTATCTTGCTGCCACTATCATAGACCTTCAAGTAAATAAACAAGAATAATAAATCAAATGTTGGACTGTTTGCTTGGCATGCACGAAACTTTGTGTTTGATCCTTAACACCATCTAAAAATAAAAACCTGACATGTTGGTATATACTTGTATTCTCATTATCAAGAAAGGAAAAGCCAGGAAGATCGAAGCTTAAGGTTCTTTGGAGCTAAATTGATGGCAGCATAGCCTACACAGGTTATGGTTTCAAGCAACAGGAAATACTACAAAGCTGGGAAAAACAATGAGTAAAGATGCTTCCTCCTCAAACCTGGAAAACTGAATTGAGATTCCTGGATTCCAAGAAAAAGTTGATACAGTAGAAAGAAGTATAAGCATGAACAGAGATCATATTGTAAAAAATAAAACAGAGACAAGAGAATCGTTCAGAAAGCTATCAGGCTTTCTAAGGTGGAATACATACAGAAGCAGCAGAAACAGGAAAGACCTTCCTAGGAGACAAGGTATAAAATGAAAACCAACTGCCAAAAGTTTCTTCTGACCTGACCTGACTCTGTGGCATCCTCATAACTGTACCCATACCACACACATGTACCCACTATGAAATGCACATATGTGCACTGTTGTACACACCTGTTCATAGAAACATGAATATACATTCATTCACATATCCATACAAACACACACATGCATAAACTCAAATATACGTTCACATACTCAAACATACATGTTCACAAAGCAATGAAACTAGTAATAGAATATTTAAACAGTATCATGTTTTTCCTTAGCTATTTCCTTCTCACTTTGCTTTTCTATCTTTGAGAGGATGTATTTTAGCCAAACTTCTTTAAAATTTTAATAAATGCAATTGCATATTTCCAACTCTCTATTTATGCTTTGCATAGTGGTGTTCGTTGTCTGCAATCATTTCTTATGTAATTTTGTTGAATGTTCACTTGTGACAGTGTGTAGCAACAGACAGTAACTTATCAGAATGTTCCCAGTGTAAAGTTTACCAGCCAAGGCTGAAATCTAAATATTATCTATTAAATACTTTACTGGCTACATTAGCTGTATGCATTTTGATGTTATGCTTAAAAGCTAATATTTAGATATAAAATTATAAGTTAAAAATCCACATATGATTAAAAACTATCCACGATAAAATTTGCTAAGATAAACAAGTAGCACTGAAAGATAACAGATCAACTTTATCATGCTCTTGGTCCTTGCAACATTTAAATGACTTTTGAATGACTGTCTCATATTTATAGAACATGTCAAATATTTATAATACTTTGTCATTCTGACAGGTCCACTTAAGCTGTTTTCTCGTTATCCCCTTTGTTTTTATTTGTTTTGTTTTACTCTCTAAAGCTATTCAGTTGGCATAAGCCAGTAAAAATGTCAGAAGGTAGCAGAAATAAAAATTATAACCTTCTCTCTCTCTCCAAAACAGCCTTCCTATTTTTATCACACACTCCTGTAGTTCAAGCCCTTTAATTCCAAGTTAAGTTGAATGCAGTAGTCATCAATATGTTTGTAAAACCATAATTTAAACCAAATTTAAACTAATCATCTATTTCTCTTTTCCATATGGTTGAAGTTTAAAATAGAAAAGACAAAAGAAGGCACAAAGGGGAAACTGCATGCTGATGGGCAGTGGGATGCTCTGAGCTCTTTCCCCCATCATTATAGTGAACTGTTCTCAGTTTCGATTAATCAGTGTTGTCAGCAGCATGCTGGGTAAAGAGGGTCCAAGATGTCCTTGTTTACCATGAGATTGTCATCAATGTGCACCATCCTAGAATTCAACTTTCAAAAGAATAGCTCCAATAATTACACCATTAGTTCACATCAGAAAGGGAGCCCGATCCACTCAACTAACTGAGCCAAGCAGTGCTGATGCAGACAAAGCCTCCATTTGTGAAACGCTGTGCTGTTTCTCCTTTCTAAATAGTGTAGAAATTAATGATCTGAGAGCCGATGTTCAGACAAAGGTTTAGAAATGTTCTTAATGCTTATTTTCTTAAGGCACCTTGTGCACAATGGGCCACCAGGAGGCTCATTGTGAAGTGTTCCTGGGATAAGAACCTTAATGAAGAATGAAGAATGAAGGAAGGTCTTAAAGTCCTGAGCTATGAAGGAAGCCCCTGTGCCAAAGGTCCATGGCAAGCTTCCCAGAGGGAGTCCCTTCTGTGAGTGAAGCCCACATTGTATTTCTTTCTTCATCGGATGCTAGCATCTTGAGCAGTCATCTTATCTGTGACCACTCTTTTCGGTTAGGATCCCAAGTCTGATGAATGAAAGTCCTATGTTGAAGAAGCATCCAGAAGTGGTGAAATATGTTTTTCTTTACCAAATCTTGAAAATGAATGGAATATATACTGTGATTTGATGTTGCCAGAAACCTCTTTTCTGCCTGGCATTCCCCTTGGAGGCAGTGGATGAGACTCAGGGAGCAGGTGAGAATGCAGAAGCAAGCTCATTTATTACTTCTTTGGAAGTGCCCTTTAAAGCCTCCACCCACACTCCACTTGTCTCATGCAAGTGTGTCCTCCAAGTGGCTGTACCCAATTGGCTGTCATTGCATCACCAAGCTTTAGGTTCTCAGACAGGCTTCAGTTTGGCCCACAAGCTGAAGTTGCCTCTGCTTTAGATCTGCTCTACTCACTGTTTACTGATGTTTATGCAGAAGAAGCCACAGCCTTGTCAGTGAGGTCTGCCTCTCCTACAATTCAAAGACCTAGTTGCATACCTTCAGAGGTTATGCCTAGAAATGCACATATAGGTGCCTTGTACTACATTTTGTGTTTGAAGATACTGTAATTTGAAAATCAATCTGCTAAGAGTGGTACCTATCTTCAAAATAATACAACATACAGAGTAGAATGAGGGACATCAAGCATCCTATGTAAAAGGCTTGATGGAAAACACTGGGAGTCATGAGCTATGTGGGCTTTGCCTAGACTCTTCATTGCTGCTTGTGAGTGTGTACACAGATGTAGGCCATAACCATGACTATTTCAATGCTCCAATAAAAATGTCTTTACAAAATTAACTTTATAAACAGACTGGTGACTCATGAACTATATATTCAAATCATCCTTGCATTCAAAATATTCTGTTTAAAAATATTGTTACAGAACGGACACTATTACATACATTACTATTATATATGTACATATATACATGTATATATGTTTATATACATATATATAAAATCTATATTTTTATAAACATTTGGAATTTTCTTTAAAAAAATCACAACCATGAACATTGTTACAATTAGAGGCCCTCTTGGTTCTCCACAATGATACTGAGCATGCTCACAAGGGGTTCCCATAGTTATGTCTTAAAACAACCATCTTAAAAAGTAAAAAAAAAACAAGAAACAAAACAACAAAAACTCAGCACACTACTATTTAATTTGTTTTAATGTTTCTTCACAAATGATGAAAATAGTAAAGTACAGACACGGAATAATCATAATGTTGTCACCAACATTATAAATATGGAATTATGAATTTAAAACCTTTTCTGGTTTAAAAAATAAATCTGGTCATCAATGCAGCTCTGCAAGTCTCTAGTAGGGCCAGTCTCTGTGTTCCTGACGGTGTTTGCCTTTATCCGTTTTCACTGGTCCTCCACATCTGCTTCTTCTTCCTCCCATCTGTTTTATTAAAGGTCCAGGAGGCCCCCAGGACCACCTCGTCTTCCTCCACCAAAGCCACCTCGGTCCATACACACACACACACACACATACACACATACACACACACACACATATACACACACACACACACACACACACACACACACACACACACAC
>NW_022196903.1:72571548-72577048 GCF_008632895.1 Mastomys coucha
CACACACACACACACACACCCACACACACACACATACACACATATGCCTCAAACAGTTCAATAGCTGGATAGCTGGGCCACTTCCAAACCCCCATGTGGATGACGTACTTTCTGATAATCCCAACTCATCATCTACTAAAATCTATATTCCATCTTTCATGCCCTGGACCCAGACCTTTGTAGCCCTCCAGGGCCATGATCCCATGCTATTATTCTTTTTTATTAAATATTTTCCTTATTTACATTTCAGATGTTACCCCCTTTCCTGGTTTCCCCTCAGAAAACCCTCTATCCCTTCCTCAATCCCCCTGCTGACCAACCCACCCTTTCCTTCTTCCTGACCCTGGCATTCCCCTACACTAGGGCATAGAGCTTTCACAGAACTAAGAGCCCCTCCTCCCATTGATGTCCTACTAGGACATCCTCTACTACATATGCAGCTGGAGCCATGGATCCCTCCATGTGTACTCTTGGTTGGTGGTTTAGTCTCTCGTGTTACTGGTTGGTTCATATTGGTGTTTTCTCTGATGGGGCTGCAAATCCCTTCAGCTCCTTGGGTCCTGTCTTCGAGAGAACACAACATCATGTAAGATTCCCTAACTCTTACACGATTGTTACTTAGGTTCTGTCTTTTGTACCTCTCAGGCCTGGTCTTTACTCCTTTCCTGACATGGCAGCTCTCCTTTCTTCCTCCCTCAGTCCCTTGCTCAGGAATCCTAAAGTCTTTCCTTTCTCTCCCTTCCCTTACCAATGAAAACCAACCAGGGGCAGGGTCCCTCAGTATCTTATGTACAGACTTGTGGATTCCCATATAATTTTGATGATCAAATTAACATAAGTAGCATTAGAACAATTCCTCATTTTCCCTTTTTAGTCCATTCAAAAGGCCTATTCTCTCAGATATACATTGAACATAGTTATAACGGTTATGTAATCTATAAGGTATGATATACACTAATAACATTCAGTCCATCAGTTTTGTCAATTTAGGTACATTACTCTAACATCTATCCTGACTTAAAGAGTTTATAATTCTATACCTGAATTATGTTTTGATTTTTTACTTGCATTACCACCTGAAAACCAAACCTATATTATTTTCCTTATACCTGAACAACTTAAGTTTGATTATGAAACTATACCTAGTCTTCAATCCCATCAGAAATCTGAGAATGAATTAAATATTATCTGAATATTTAGGAAGTACAAAAAACATAGCTTCTAAAACTTGAACAATTTGTCGAGACAGCTGACTGTCTGTAAAGTCCACTATTGCTCAATATGTTAGAGCATCTGTCTCCAGGTTTCTGTCCTAGAACCATCTGATAGACTTTATGTGAAACAGAAATTCTGAAGTTCTAGTTTACCCTGTATTGGCAGAGTGAAACTGTCAACTATCCCACATCTTGTATCCTTTCCTGGACAATGTATTTTTTTGTCTGTAGGAAATTAGGGCATTCTTGTCCATTAGCTTCCTAGCCACAATTGGAGAAAATCTATCTGGAGGCTATGATGCTTAATATGTTCTTCGAATTTTGAAGGACATACTGTCAGGCACAGGCATATGTCTCCTAGTCAAAAAAAATCTGTTAATAATGAAATTATTTTAAATGCCATACTCTGTGGATTTCTAATGCATTTAAAGACCATCTATCTATATATAATATATCTGAAGTGTTAAAACTTAAGTACTTTTAAATATTCCTATTTGAATAATATTGAAAACATAATATTATAATTAAATCAGAATCTAATATAACCATGACTTCACTATCTGACACTTGACTTGCATTATTTTATTATCCTAAACAATTTGGAATAGCATCTATTAGGAGGAGTAGGTCTAAGCATTGTATTCCTAAAATAGTTGCATAGGCACAATGGTTATCTAAGAACAATAATGTTAATTTCAAATTTTGTATCAATATAAAAATTGATATCAATGAAAACTTTGATCTGTATCAATATATAAATTCTGTACAGGTATAAAAAATTATAACTCATTTTTATCCAATTATAAAGATTTCTACTAATGTAAGATTATGGTTATACAATGCTTTAAGTATAAGTTTCGTAATCCACTCTATATTTAGTATAATATTACTCTATCTCCATTTTTTAAATCACCTTCCTTTACCTCAAAAGAAAGGATAAAGAAAAGGAAAGGAAAGACAGAAATCTCCAAGTCTAAAGTTTCTATTTAGTTTCCTTTGTGTTCAAAATTATGACCATTTCCAAATTATCCCTTAAAATGACAACCTATCTAAAATTTATAGAATAACCATAACTAGACATTTAAAGCCAAGGAATCGGGATGACAATTTTCCATGAATTTTTCCTGCTGAAAGGGGAGATTAATACATACCTATACATATACCTATACCTTTACCTATAACTATACCTATACCCATACCCATACCCATGCCTATACCTATATCTATACCTGTACCTGCACCTGCACCTGTACCTGTACCGATACCTGTACCTACACCTATACCCATACCCATATCCATGCCTATACCTATACCTATATCTGTACCTGTACCTGTACCCGTACCCGTACCTATACCTATACCTATAACTATACCCATACCCATATTCATACCCATACCTATACCCATACCCATACCCATACCCATACCTACCAATACCTATACCTATACCTATACCTATACCTATACCTATAAATTTTAAGGGGTGAGGAGGGGTAGAAAGATTGGAAAAATCAGTTCGAATTAAGACATTTAGCATCTGTTATCCAGTCTCTGTATGCTTAAAAAGTTGAGAGTTTGATTGAATTCTGATTGGATTGTCTGGAAGGCTGGATTAACCGAGGTCATCTGGAATCACCTTCAGCTATTCCTGAAGATATTCTGGGAGCAAGTCTCTGGAAACAGCTTCCAGGAGGCAGGGAGCTGTAACAGCAGGTCATTTCAGTATCTCTGAGGGTGAATCTTGCCAGAGCTTCACATTCTACATTCAGAATACACTGAAACTAATAGAAGAGAAAGTGGGGAAGGACCTCAAGCAAATAGGCACAGGGGAAAATTTCCTGAAGAGAACGCCAATAGCTTCTGCTCTAAGATCAAGAATTGACAAATAGTACCTCATAAAATTACAAAGCTTTTATAAGGCAAAAGACACTGTTAATAAGAAAAAACAGCAACCAGCATATTAGGAAAAGATCTTTACTAATCCTATATCTGATAGAGGGATAATATCTAATATATACAAAGAACTCAAGAAGTTAGACTCCAGAGAACCAAGTAACCCTATTAAAAATGGGGTTCATAGCTGAACAAAGAATTCTCAACTTAGGAATATTGAATGGCTGAAAAACACCTAAAGAACTGTTCAACATCTTTAGTAATCAGGGAAATGCAAATCAAAACAACCCTGAGATTCCACCTCACACTAGTCAAAATGGCTAAGATCAAAAACTCAGGTGACAGTAGATACAGAAAAGGTTGTGGAGAAAGAGGAACACTCCTTTATTGCTTTATTGCTGGTGGAATTGCAAGCTGGTACAACCACTCTGGAAATAAGTTTGGAAAAAAAAGAAAATATGTAATGAAAATAAAAAAAATATAAAAGAAATATAAATGAAGAAAATATCTAATAAAAATTTTAAAAAAAGGTAACAAACAAAAAAGATATTTATTTAATAAAACAAATTACATTGTGAGTTTCAAACCTGCAGAAGGCTGAAATTTTACTTGGCACTAATTGAACCTAAATAAATTGCCAAGCTGTGCCTTCTTTCACGAACAAGTGAAATGGTAGCTGGAAACGTGGCTTAGTGGTTCATTGTACTTGCTGCTATTGCAAGGACCAGAATTTATTTTCCAGTCCACAAAGTTAGTAACTCAGTTTATAAAATGAAACACCAAGCCCCCCTCACAAGCAATAAAATCTGTAAGAACAATGTGTTTCTAAAGATGTTTTTTCAGTATAATTGTGATATGATATATCTACATGATCACAGATAAGTTAGAGTTTACTACATGCATGAGTAAAGTTGAACTTTTTGGATTTACCTTTGTAATTACATCTAAAATAGACCCTTTGAATATTCATTAAAAATTGAAATGTTTCAGTTATTTCAGTTATTTGCTGTTATTTCTGCTGAACTGTGAACAGAGGCACTTTCCTCTGTGATCACCTGTTTAAGGATGTGGCAGGATAATGATGAATTTGATGCTAAGCTTGGCACATTATGAAAACATGTCTCCTAAAAAGTAGAGAACACAGAAGATGGAAAAATCTCCCATGCTCATGGATTGGCAGGATTAATATAGTAAAAATGGCCATCTTACCGAAGGCAATCTGCAGATTCAATGCAATCCCCATCAAAATTCCAACTCAATTCTTCACAGACTTACAAAGAGCAATTCGCAAGTTCATCTGGAACAAGAAAAAACCCAAGATAGCCAAAACTATTCTCTACAATAAAGGAACCTCTGGTGGAATCACAATCCTGGACCTTAAGCTGTACTACAGAGCAATCGTGATAAAAACTGCATGGTATTGGCATAGTGACAGGCAGGTAGATGAATAGAACAGAATTGAAGACCCAGAAATGAACCCACACACCTATGGTCACTTGATCTTTGACAAAGGAGCTAAAACCATACAGTGGAAAAAGACAGCATTTTCAACAGATGGTGCTGGCTCAATTGGTGTTTAGCATTTAGAAAAATGCAAATCAATCCATTCCTATCTCCTTGTACATAGCTCAAGTCCAACTGGATCAGGGACCTCCACATCAAACCAGTTACATTGAAACTAATAGAGAAGAAAGTGGGGAAGAACCTGGAGCAAATAGGCACAGGGGAAAATTTCCTGAAGAGGATGCCAATAGCTTATGCTCTAAGATCAAGAATTGACAAATGGGACCTCATAAAGGTGCAAAGCTTCTGTAAGGCAAAAGACACTGTCAATAGGACAAAACGGCAACCAACTCATTGAGAAAAGATCTTTACCAACCCTATATCTGATAGAGGGCTAATATCCAATGTATACAAAGAACTCAAGAAGTTAGACTCCAGAGAACCAAATAACCCTATTAAAAATGGGGTACAGAGCTAAACAAAGAATTCGCAACTGATGAATACCAAATGGCTATGAAGCACCTGAAGAAATGTTCAACATCCTTAGTCATCAGGGAAATGCAAATCAAAACAACCCTGACATCAGTAAGAATGGCTAGGATAAAAAGCTCAGGTGACAGCAGATGCTGGAGAGGTTGTGGGAAAAGAGGAACACTCCTTAATTGCTGGTGGGATGGCAAGCTGGTACAACCACTCTGGAAATCAATTTGGTGGTTCCTCTGGAAATTGGACATAGTTCTACCAGAGGACCCAGCTATACCACTCCTGGGCGTATACCCAGAATATGCTACAACATGTAATAAGGACACATGCTCCACCATGTTCATAGCAGCCTTATTTATAAAAGCCAGAAACTTGAAACAACCCAGATGTCCCTCAACAGAGGAATG
>NW_022196903.1:72577122-72578820 GCF_008632895.1 Mastomys coucha
AAAAAAAAAAAAAAAAACCAGACATGGTATGCACTCTCTGATAAGTAGATATTAGCCCAGAAGTTCAGAATACAGGAATAACAACCCACAAACCACAGGAAACTCAAGAAGTAGGAAGACCAAAATGTGGTCATTTAATTCTTTCTTAAAAGAAAGAAACCACGGAAAGTGTTGCAGAGACTAACTATGGAGCAGAGACTGATGGAAGGGCATGACAGCCTAATATAGCTATCTCCTGAGAGGCTCTGACAGTACCTGACTAATACAGATGTAGAGGCTCACAGCCATCCATTGAACTGAGTACAGGGTCCCCAATGATGGAGTTAGAGAAAGGACCAAAGGAGCTGAAGGGTTTGCAGCCCCTTAGGACAAACAACAATATGAACTAACTAGGACCCTCAGAACTCCCAGGGACTCAACCACCAACCAAGGACTATACATGGTGGGACTGATTGTTCTGGCAGCATGTGTATAGTAGAGGATTGCAAAGTCGATCATCAATGGGAGGTGAGGCCGTTGGCCCTGTGAAGATTCTGTGCCCCAGTGTAGAGGAATGCCAGGGCCAATAAATGGGAGAGTGTGGGGTGGCAAGCATTGGGAGGGGGAAGGCAACAGGGGTTTGTTCTTGTTGTTTTTGTTTGTTTGTTTGTTTGTTTGTTTGTTGGGGGGAACTGGGAAAGGAGAAATCATATGACATGTAAATAAAGAAAATATCTAATAAATAAATAAATAAATAAATAAATAGAGATCAATTTTAATGTATTAGACACTTTGTTTGGTCATTAAAAATTAATAGCACATACAATAGGCCAAACTTGGTCCTCAAAGATACTAGTCACCCCGACTAAAGGTGAGGTCTAGCATGATGTGTTTTATCATGACAAAGAACTCCACTCAGGCATTGAATGTAGTGAATATTTAAAGACCATATAGTCTGTGATCCTTGCATACAAAGACCAAGGAAGGGAGGTCATGAATCAAGGCTAGCTTGGGGTAAGTAGGAGTTGCCAGGCATACCTACCTACCTTACATAGTGAATCTCTGTCTAAAAACAAAAATTCCAAATTTGATATTGACAGCCATATAACATTCATAGATAAAAGAGAGGTGTCAATAGTGAGGTGGTAAAACATAGTAAAAATTACCTAATATTTAATACATACTTGGAGAATGAGAATGATAGAACAAAGGATGGAGGTGATGGAGAAGAGACGGCATATAGCCCTTTCTAGGAACACAAATTCATATGGACAATCACAGTGTAGAATGTAAATAAGAAATGGTAAGTAAATATGCCTTTGGAAATGTTTCCACAAGAGCAGAATGCATTTGAAAGTCAAGTGAAAAAGTAGGGGCATGTCCTGAAGGTTTGTGGAGAGAAATATCAGAGTGTTAAAGACAAAACTGGCAAGATATTATTTTAGAAATATATATTTATAACAATTGCTCTGTAGCACAGCTTAAGGTCCGCAAGGGGAAACTAGGGAAGGAGATATCATATGACATGTAATTTTCCAGACAAGAAAAAAAGAAAGAGTGTACAACTGTAGTAACACATGTTATGGCCAAATGTAACAACATGACTTAAGGGGATTGCCACAGAATGCAGTTGGTATCAGATGGACATTTGAAATTAATAACTTAAGAGTACATTCTCAGCCGGGCGGTGGTGGCGCACGCCTTTAATCCCAGCACTTG
>NW_022196903.1:72578830-72598531 GCF_008632895.1 Mastomys coucha
AAAAAAAAAAAAAAAAGAGTACATTCTCTGAAACGTTAGCATAGTTTTCAAGTTCTGGTCATAAGTAATGAACATTGTGTACTTCAACTTTGCTAGCTTCACATGTATGCTTCTCTATACAATCTTGTCATTTTAGATATGTATATATAATTAATCTTTGAATTACAAGCGTATTTGTAGATTTCTTTTATTTTTAAAATAAACAAGAAGGAATTAAATGTCCACATTTTGGTCTTCCTTATTCTTGAGTTTCTTGTGGTTTGTGGGTTGTTCTTCTAGTATTCTGAACTTCTGGGCTAATAACCATTTTTATCAGAGAGTGCATACCATGTGTTTTCTTTTGTGATTGGGTTACCTCACTCAGGATGATCTTGTTCTGGCATCATGTGTATAGTAGAGGATTGCAAATTCAGTCATCAATGGGAGGAGAGGCCCTTGGCCCTGTGAAGATTCTGTGCCTCAGTGTAGGGGAATGCCAGGGCCAATAAGTGGGGGAGGGGAGGGTAAGCATGGGGCGAGGGGAAGCAACAGGGATTTGTACTTGTTGTGTTTGTTTGTTTGTTTGTTTGTTTTTTGGAGGGGAAACTGGGAAAGGAGAAATCATATGATATGTAAATAAAGAAAAGATCTAATAAAAAACAAAAAAAATAAAGTAAACAAAACTGATTGTAATATCCATGTAAAAAATATATTTTTAAAGAATTACTTTTATATGTATATGTCAATATCTCTGTTAATAACCCACATGTATGTGGATGCTCACAGTGGCCAGAAGAGGCCATCAGGCACCAGGACCTGCAGTTAAAGTTGACTGTGAGCCTCTCCATGTCAGAAATCAAAATTAATTCTCTGGAACTGCAGTGTATTCTCTTAATCACTGAGACATCTGTCTAGCCTGACCATGAGGAAATTCTTTACAGTTTTATTCTGAACTTAGAATTTTTAAATGAAGTCTGGTAAAATGGTTGGACAAATCCTTTTTATTGGATATTTTATTTATTTACATATCAAATGTTATGACCACTTAATGTTTCCCCTCCAGAAACCCCTTATCTCATTCTCCCTCTCCCTGCTTCTATAAGGGTGCTCCCCCACCCATCCATCTACTTCCAACTCTCCACCCCAGCAGGCATTCTCCTACACTGGGACATCAAGACTTACCATGACCAATGGCCTCTCCTCCCATTGATATCCAACAATGCCATCCTCTGCTACATATGTAGCTGGAGCCCTGACTCTCTTTGTACTCTTTGGTTGATGATTCAGTTTCTGGGAGCTTTGGGGTTACGGGATTGGTTGCTATTGTTGTTACTCCCATTGGGGTTGCAAACTGCTTTAGCTCCTTCAGTCCTTTGTCTAACTCCTCCATTGGTGACCCTGTGCTGAGTCCAGTGCTTGGCTGTGAGCATCCTCCTCTGTATTTGCCAGGCTTTGACACAGCCTCCCAGGAGACAGCTATATCAGGTTTCTGTCAGCAAGCACTTTTCGGCATCCACAATAGTGTCTGTGTTTGGTATCTGTACATGGGATGGACCCCCCCAGGTTGGGCAGTCTTTGGATAGTCATTCATTCAATTTCTGTTCCAGGCTTTGTCTCTGTAGCTCCTTCCTTGAGTACTTTATTTCCCCTTCTAAGAAGGACTGAAGCATTCACACTTTGGTCTTCCTTCTTCTTGAACTTTATATGGTCTGTGAATTGTATCTTGGGTATTCCGAGTTTTGGGTCTAATAACTACTTAACAGTGAGTGCATACAATCCGTGTTTTTTTGTTTTGTTTTGTTTTGCTTTGCTTTGTTTGTGATTGGATTACCTCACTCAGGATGTTATTTTCTAGTTCCATCCATTTGCCTAAAAGTCATTGTTTTTAATAGCTGAGTAGTGCTCCATTGTGTAAATGTACCACATTTTCTGTATCCACTCTTCTGTTGATGGACATCTAGATTATTTCCAGCTTCTGGCTACTATAAATAAGGCTGCTGTGAACATAGTGGAGTATGTGTCCGTACTATATGTTGGAGAATCTTTTGGATGTATGCCCAGGAGTGGAATAGCTGGGTCCTCAAATAGTACTCTGTTCAATTTTCTGAGGATCTACCAGACTGATTTCCAGAGTGGTTGTACCAGCTTGCAATACCACTAACAAAGGAGGAGTGTTCTGATTTCTCCATATCCTCTCCAGCATCTTCTGTCCCCTGAGTTTTTGATCTTAGCCATTCTGACTGTGAGAGGATACATGTGCTATACAGATTTCTGGCCTTTCTTACTTCAGACTTTGTTGTAAAACAGTATTTATTATGTCCCATGTGTACAGAACTTCAGAATCACAAGAATATGCAGTGATTTAGCAAATCGTGAAACAGAAATAAAGTAAGCCCAGTATATCTATGAAGGAGCAAGCAGGATCAAGGAGAGCCAAGGTCATCCAGGGTTTATATTTGACACTCAGCATTCTTCTAACTGAAACAGGAAGCAGCAATACTCTACAGAATATGAATGATCAAGACCTTATCACATATACTTATCTTTACATGTTACTACCTTAAAATATCAAATGCCTTATGTTGAATAAAAAACAGAGGAGAAAAATAACACCCATTTTAATATACTTCCTTCCCTCTTCTGTTCTTCATTAGTTATTGCAAAAAAGTTAGGGACTGCTGGTAAGTCTGTATATCAATAAGTGTCTAAAAATTTGTTAGTTAAGCTGTGATATATTTCTTCAGTTCTGGTAAAAAACAAAATACATATTCATGTGCCAACTGTAAACTGTGGAATGATGAGTCCATATGTACATCAATTTCTCTCCTATTTGCATTAAAAATAAGCATTGCATAATCTAAAGAAAAATAGCCCATTACAAATGTGCCCTATTTCACAAGATTTGCATAAGGATGGATATTCAGTTTGGACAGTGACGAAAAATGATTATTTAGCCATAATATGACAAATATCATGAATGCTATACTGAAATGGATGCACAAAATTTTGTGTACAAATATGGAATTGGCTCTTTAAGTGGTAGTTTCAAACCTGGAAACATATTTTCCTTAAGTTGATAAAAGAGTTTAATAGAAACACTAGCTTTCCTTCTCACCTGTGTCTTTTCCGTTACCTTCACAGGAAAGCAATAACAAGACAACAAAAGGAAATTATCAAGTTTTATAGTATTGTACTGAAAATGTTCTAAAATTAAGGGTCAAATATAAAAGATATTTAAGAAACATCAGCCGGGCGGTGGTGGCGCATGCCTTTAATCCCAGCACCTGGGAGCCAGAGGCAGACGGAATTCTGAGTTCAAGGCCAGCCTGGTCTACAGAGTGAGTTCCAGGACAGCCAGGGCTATACAGAGAAACCCTGTCTCGAAAAACCAAAGGAAAAAAAAAAGAAACATCAATTAAATAGCATTTTAAATTTTACATCAACCAAATGTAAACTTATTCTCGTGAATGAATAAATACACAGTATTAATCTCGTCTGCTTTTTTTTTTTTATAATATTTGGGTTTTTAAAATGGAAATCAAACATGGAAATCAAAAGTAAAGTATTAAATCATCTGACACAAACTCAGAAGTGATAAAAATGTTATTCACCATATGTGGAGGCTACCATTTTATTAAATATGTATGTGCATGTATACTTGTAAATAGGTATAAATGCAGGTAGAGTCTAAAAATCTAGAAAAGGTACAAAGGCAGGGTAATTTTGGGTGAAGAGAAAGAATGGAGGTGTACAAAAGAAATGGAGCAGAGTAAAGGTCAGGGAAGAGTGGAACATGATATATGGTAGCAGGGCAGTGTGGGAGATGGCATAAAGAAGATTGAAAACACATACTTTTCTCAAATGTTTTAGTAGAAAGTAACAAATGATTTACTGTTTAAAATAAAACCACATTTAAAATAAAGTAGATATTGCAGAATGGATCCCCAAAGACTCATGTTCCCACATTTCCTACTATTAATAAAAATAGATTCTCATAAAAAGTCAACAAATTTCTATTTATAACCATAAGAATCTTGAAGTTGGAATGTCATTCCAACCTAATTTACCTCCCCTCCCAAAATTTTACTTGTATGGTAATTAAGTCAATATCAAGAATAACAGAAAAATAAGACATATTAGAAGAAAGTTGAACATAGCTGTCAGCAAATCAGGAAAAGATATGTGAATAAATGGTTTATGTAACTAATTTAATTTCAGAAGATATAAGTGTCAAATTAGTTTTGATATAGCTAGCCAATAACAACAACAATGCTAGCCTATTGCCTCATAGTAGCTTTTGTTTCCTTTAATGTGTCTTACAAGAACAGAGAGATATTTCTAAACATAAGACTAGAGGCACTACCTCCAATGATTGAATCTTCATTTCTAACTAGACTGGGCTTAGAATTCACAGGAGCATATCCTGGGAATGTCTGTGACTGTTTTTCTGGACAATTGTAAATGGCATCATGTCATCATCTGGGAAAACAAGCTGAATACAAGTGGGAATAGATAAAAGGCATGCATCACCAGTGGTTATCTCTTTCTGTTTCACAGCAGAAGATACCACAGGTAACAGCTACCAGGGCTACTTCTCCATGATGGTGAGACAAAGCAAACTTTTCTTTCTTACGTTGCTTTTGTCAAGTATTTTACCATGGGAAGAAGGAAAAATACACAGGGAAAATTATAATGAGAAGTCTGCCCATGATCGCCTTACAACATAGTGACATTCCAGTAAGGTTTGGATTGTGGGCTTTAGGATGGCTTCTTTACACTAACTAAACTGCATATTGTATCTCTTAGAATCACCCTGCCATGATGCTGTATAGGTGGATACCTACACATCAAACAATTTTCTTGGATGAAAGACATGCTCATTTGGTAAAGGCCCTTGCCTCCAAGACTGACTACATGAGGTCCTGGGACTCACGGGGTAAAAGACTCGCACATGTTTTTCTTTGACCACTGTACACATGTGTGCATACACTTACTAACAATAAGTAAATAAATGCTAAATGCAAACAGGATTTTCTACTCTTAAGTGAATAGTCCAGTTAATCAACACCCACTAACACATAAGTCCTGAAGCTGAATTTGTTGTTATTGTTATTGCTTTTGTTGTACAAGCTATACACATTTACCCTTGACATTGCACATGTCTTGATTGCTATCCAGAATGAAGGCCAGTGCTGCTTTCCTGGTCTTAATGCCTAAGTCATATGGATTCTCAGTAATACTCTCATTTCCAAATCACTTTCAGAACTACAATGTCAGAAATTAGCATGCTTTAATCACAGAATAAGTTATAAAGCCCATAAAGGCAATTTATTCCAATTACTACTAGAAAAGTTTTCACCAGCTCTGTGTGAACTTCAGGAAATTATAATTTTGTAAATTAGAAAAAAAAGGAGATATGTGAGAATCCACCTTCACGCATTTAGAAGCCCAGTAAATTATGTTTATATTCCATACTTCACCTCACTTTCAACGTTTATAAATAATTACCTCAAATCCCCAGTATAAACTACCTCTGCTGCCAGGAAATGCCCTACAATATACATTACTTGAACACATCGTTAGAGCAATGGCAGATTCATAATTTATTAATGAGTCAATTGTAGATCCAGTAATAACATAAAATTGTATGTAATACACTTGGCTGCTTCACAACACAGGAGTTAATATATCCAAGAGAACAGATGGAATATTTTCTCAGATAATTAAAACTAATTTTGAATAAAATAATCTAAATTCCAGAAAAAGTTGGATAACACTAAATTTTGAAATTTAGTATGTTTAATCAACTGGGACTTTGCTCAGTATGTTTTAGACAGGTGAAAGGAAGCACTGATAAAATGGTGCAGTGAACAAAGGGTTGGACTGCTCTTGTAGATGACATGACATCAATGGCCAGCTCCTAACATGGGGATAAACAACAACCTGTGACTCCAACCTCAGGGAATCCAATACCTCTGACCTCCACAGGCACTCATGTGCACAACTTCATACAAGAACCCAACACACGCGCGCGCGCACACATACACACAAACACACACACACACACACACACACATAGACACACTTTAAAAAGTGAAATACATCAGTTAAAAATTCATTTAACCATCTCTACTTGAGACCCATCCCATGGGCAAGTACCAAGATCTGATACTATTCATTATACTCTGCTATGCTTCCAGACAGGAGCTTAGCATAAGTGTCTTCTGAGAGGCTCTACCCAGAAGCTTAATGAAACAAATGTGGATACCCACAGCTAAATATTGAACAGAGGGCAGAAACTCTTATGAAAGTTTTGGGTGAAGGATTGAAGGGTGTGAAGATTATAGGACCAATAGAGGAATACAAACAGACTCAATTAACCTGGACCTCTGGGAGCTCTCAGGGACTGAGCCAACCAACGAGCATACACTTGCTGTATGAGGCCCCAGGAACACATGTAGCAGATGATCAGCTCAGTCCCCATGTAGGTCGCCTATTAAAAGGAGTCAGTGCTATCCCTAGAGCTGTAGCCTAACTCTGGAATCCCCTTCCCATAAGGGCTGCCTTGTCTGGCTTCTGTGGGAGAGGATGCACCTAGTCCTGCAGAGACTTGATGATCAATGGTAGAAAAAACCCAAGGGGGAACTATCCTTTCAGAGAAGGGGAGGAGATATGAGGTGATGGACTTTGTGAAGTGGGGCAGCATTTGACATGTAAATGAATAAATGAATAAATTAATTAAATATTTCATTTAAAATAAGAACATGCTTTAGGATATCCGGACAGAAACATGGGTAAAGTATATATACAAACAAAGCAATATCAGCACTATTATACTCATTTGAGAAATGTGTGAGAGTAGGCCAAAGCCATAATTTACAGCAAAATAATAAGGTATTTAAAGAGGTTGGTGAAAGATACCTCGTATGATAAACTACAAGTAGACCAACTTTACTGCTGAGGGGCTGGCTCAGAAGTTATGACTTACAAGTTTTGTCATGAGGACGAGATTTAGATTCCAGTGCTCAAGTCACACAGCACAAACCACCTCCTACCCCAGTTCCAAAGTGTCTGATGACTTTTGCTGGCCTCTGTGGGCACCAATGCATACATATATACCTGTACTTACTCATACACACACATACACACACACACACACACACACACACACATACATAAGTAAAATTTTAAGAATAAATAAATGAGAAAGGATAAGTTATTTGAAAACAAAAACAAACAAACAAACAAAAAACCCAAGTTATTTTAAAAGCAGACAAGTAAAAGACATGATAAACATGACTGAAAAATAGATGATACAATATTTAATTAATTAGCAGCTCATCAAAATATTAGCAAAAAAATATTGCAAAATTGATTAGTGGGTGTCAATGTACGTGGACTTTAACCACTATGACAAGAGAAAAGACTAATCTGGATTCATCTTTTCAAAGGTTTTGGGCTACTGTGCTGAGGAAGGTGTGGCAGCACAAACATGCCTCCATTGTGATGCCTAGAAAATGTCTACTATAATGCTTCTTCCCTATTTCCCACTTTTAATTCTATCCAGGACCAAGGGATGATGTGGCCCACATTAGGGGGATTTTCAGTTAGGAGATTCTTCTCTAAAAATTATCCAAATGAACTTTCCAGGTGACTTGTTTTGTTTTTTTTTTGGGGGGGGGGTGTTTTTTGAGACAGTGTTTCTCTGTGTAGCCCTGGCTGTCCTGGAACTCACTCTGTAGACCAGGCTGGCCTCTGCCTCCCAAATGCTGGGATTAAAAGACTGTGCCACCACTGCCAGGCTCCAGGTGACTTTGAAAGCCAACCAATAGGAACAATCAATATCACCTATCATCATAACAGCCAAATGTTGACTTGTTGGACACTTATAAAGATAACCAGTGTTTCATACTCGTTGTTACACAAGCCTGACCACTCATAAGAGAGCAATCATTTCTCCAAGATCAGTTCTCACAGCCTGGAGCAATCAAGCCATGGCCCTGCAGCTTTCTCTAATACAAAGTGCTAATAATCAGTGTTGTCACTGATGTCTCACAGCACCTGGTCTCCAATGCTTTTTGTCTAGTTCACCACGCTGAACTAAATCATGTGATTTGAAGCTTTCTTTGTGTAGGCGATTTGCTCAGGGAGGACATTTCCCTTCATATAATATATTCTATTGCAGTTTCTCTTCCCTCCACTCCTTTCAGCCCCTCCTGCTGCCATGGGCCTTCTCACCTCGATCCACACCTACTCTATTTCACTTCTGAAAAGAGCATGCCTCCCAGGAATCTAACCTCATACAGCATAACAAGTTACAAGGAGCCTAGACACTAACCCTCTTAACAAGCCTATGTGAAGCATCCCAGTAGGATCAAGAAGTATCCCAAGGACAGACAAAAGAGTCAGAGGCACCTCATAGCTGGAGAGAACAAAATCACCAACCTAACATCCATAAGGTATATGCAGACATCCTAGCACAAACCCATGGAGACTTCCTGATTATTCCTTCAGTCTCTGTGAGCCTCCATAAGCCATGCTTAGTTGGTCCTGTGGTCTGTGTTCTCTATGCCTCTCGCTCTTATATTTTTTTATTTCTCCTCTTCTTCAGGATCCCTACGCTCAGAGGGGAATGTATCAAATGGAGATCTCCAGTTTGGGTTCTCTCTCCAACTAATATTGTTTGGTAGGACATTTTATCAACATCATAAAAATAGCCAAGATGGCCTTTACCTATAGTAGTGATGCCAAAATCTGTCTAGTGAATGGTGTCACGTCAATGCCATTTCTGTGTAGAAAAACAACTGGTCTATAATTCATATCACACACAGAAACAACTATTTACTTATATGATATGTAGAAACATAGAAAAACAATTATGAAATTACAAATGAGTTTCAAGATGAAAATAAATGCTAGTTAAATACTATGATGTTAAGTAGTATAGAAAGAAAGACAATAAAGCACATTAAGAAGGCTAAAAGTGTCCCAAACCATGATAGTATGGCTGTGGGCTTGTAATATCCATTATCCACATAATTAACACTATTATAATCTAGTCAGTCTTGCAGAAGTTTCCTTAGATTTTGCAGTTATTTCATGAATGGTTACTCATGTACCTAACAAAGAAAATTATGGCACATTATAGTCATATCAACCAAGCCAACAAGAGTATAGAAAGACAACCTAATGAAAAACTATGCTAAAATTTAGAAAGACTATTTTACACAATAAAACTGTCATATGACCAACAAACATAGTAGGAACATTATTCCATGCCTGGTAAGAAGATAATGAACATATATTGAAGCTGCCATTCTATGGAACTGCACACACAAACCCCAGTAAAAGATTATTCATATCAAATGACATCCAAGAAGAAAATAATCAAAATAAATATTTTTGGTGATAAGGAAAAGTATGATCCTGACCTCAATCCAACCAATCATCCCTCTAAGAAATTCAGTTGCTTACCAATCATATAACAAAATTTGGTCTTTAGAACACAAGACTAATTAACAGACACTTGTAACTTTACCCCCAAAGGATTTGACACTCTCTTCTGGCCTTTGCATCTGCACACCCATGACACATATACCTAAAAAATATTAAATTAAAGGCAAAGACACACACATATCTATACACACACCATATATATATATATATATATATATATATATATATATACTTTACACATATATTTTACATATATATAAATATAAAAATATTATTCAGCAGCAAAATTCTAAATACTAGACAATTTAGGAAGAAGAATATATCATGTGAGGGAGACTTCTCTTGGTTTAGTACTATTGGTAGTATTTCCAGTTTATTAATTGTGAATGTTTTATGAAATTCAGATATGCTTATAGAATGAAGGTTGTAGAAATGTTATAAACTCATTAATTTTTTTATTTCTTAAGAAACTAACAAAGTCCTTTGTATTTTTAAATGTGTATTTTATGTTGTTATAAATCTATACAAAATGTATTAAAATTAAAATAAAATATAAAATTTTAGAAAAACATCACAATATACCACACAATTCAACTAAATATTTCAAGTAGCAAGAAAATGACTAACAAAACAGGCACCAAGCTCACATACATTCATTAAAACTAATATCCATTTCTTTAAGATTAGGGAAATTTTTCAACCAATTATGGGTGTGTACATTCATTATTTGAGCAACTTAATTGAATAAGCTGTCACTTTAAGTGAAAGATTAGAGTATTTTTAAATTGCCTGTATGTAAATTGTGTTATGTAATAGTATGTTCTGTTTGAGTCTGGTTTTGGTCATGGTTGTTTTTATTTTCAGTAAGAAGTAACTGCATTCCTTTTATTTTAATAATCTATGTATTTTAAGTACAGCAGTGAAAGCAGCAAATATATGGAGCCTCTGCTACCTGAGTATTTAAGCACATTGAAGTCTTCAGCAATTTTAGGAGTATTTTGAATCAATCATTTCTCCTCTTTTATTGAGTGCTGAATAGGAAATGTCTCTATAATTGGGTGATGTAATGTGCAGAGAATTCCATTCTGCAAAAGTCAATCAGACAGCTGGTGGCTGGTAAGTGACATCCCTGTGTGACTTTACACCTATCATATTAAGCCAAATTTAAGACTTGTTTGGGCATGCCACCAAGGATGTAATTACAGTTACACAATTTTGTCATAAACCCATCCAATGTCTTTTGATTGCTCCATACAATTGCTGGCATCAGGTATTACATCTTCTCAAATTTAAAATCTGATTCAATCAAATCAATTTTCTGTGTGAAGGGTATGAACTTTGGTTACTTTATCTGTAGATGTTATTAGATTCAATTTTCCCCATAGATAGTTGTGATTTATTATTGTTCTGCATTGCCATCTGGATATTTTAATTTCAATGCAAAATCTCTGAGTGACATAATCTGTTGTGTGTCAAGGTATTACTTATTCTCCCACTCACCAATATGTCCTCTGAAAGTGTTTCAATAAGATAAACCAGAATCACACACGTAATAATAATCCCAGTTCCCTCATGAAAAATGGGGCCCAAAATTCATTCACTAATATTTCTTCTTTCAGACAAACAAATATCTACAAATTAAACCTTTTAGGGTAAATGTCAGTGAATAATATTATTTATTTGTTTTATTTTATGCATATCTAAGTGTATGTACGTGCAGCATGTGTGTGCAGTGCCCATAAATGTCAAGGGGGTGCCTCAGATCTCCTAGAACTGGAGGAAAAGAAGGTTGTGAGCAGTCACGTGCAGATCTACTGCAAGAACAGTCAGTGTTCTCTACTATTTAGCCATGTTCTTCCCTAGGCTATGGTGCATATTAATAAGCCACATAAAATTTTCTATTACTTGAAGGAGTAATGAGGACACACTTTCCAGTTGAGTCTCTAAAATAAGTGTTTTCAATCAATTTAAGAAGAATTGGATTTAATCCATCCTATGATTTCAGAGAAAGACAGATAATTTTATTCCTAAATGATTTTAGTTTAAGGATAAAAGTCATTAGGATGGACCTTTTCTTAATAGTAAGATCATTTATTATTTAAAGTTTACAGGAGAGTCGGAGTTGGGTCAGTATAGAGAGTGAAGAAAACAATTCAAATATGTCTTGAAGGACACTGATTCTTCTATTTCTTTTGGTGTTTTCAAACCTCAGGCTATCACAGTCATCAAAGGATAACAGGGAATTCAGATCAACAATGTAAATGGGATTATTTTTAAACCTTATCAGAATGCTTAATTCCTTCACAGTTCCAAATCAACTAGATAATGTCTACATTTACATTCCTGAATAAATAGCATAAAGATTAAGGTTGTGGGGGAAGGAGCAGCATTTAGATTGATGGTGGTTTTCTAGAAGAACCGCATAAATATCAAGTTTAGAGGGGTGGAAATGCAGCACTGTGAGTTCTACTCCCTAGGACTGAATGAATGAATGAGGAAGGAAGGAGGGAAGGAAGAAAGGAAGGAAGGAAGGAGTTCATTTTGAGATTAATAAATTACATTTGGGACATGTTGTTGGCAAATAAGTTTGTCTTACTTAGGCTTTCTATTGCTGTGATAAAACACTATGACGAAAGTCAACTTGGGGAGGGAAGGGTTTATTTCAGCTTATAGTTGTAGAACCTGAATGTAAGAACTAAAGCAGAGGCCATGGAGAAACACTGCTTATTGGATTCTTCCTCAGAGCTTATTCAATCTGCTGTCTTATAGCTTTAAAGAAGGCACAGGCACCCGTGGCTTCACCTTCACTATGGCAGCACTTCTACATCAATCAGTAATCAAGAAAATGTCCTACCAACTTGCATACAAGCTATTTTAAGGAAGCATTGTCTTAATTTTAAGATTCTCTCTTCTCAGATAAACCTATGTTTGTACCAAGATGACAAAAATGAACCAGCACAAAGTTTAAGAAACTCTGGTTGAAAAAGCAGTGTAGAGGAAAAACAAAGATAAGCAATTTTAAACTCAAAGCAAGTCAAACTGTTGGCCACTTGAGTTGGAAAGTTATCCCCTTCAAGGTGCTTAGACCTTTAGTTATACTTGACCTAAAAATAGTCTCTACGAACAGCAAGAATTGAGCAAGATATTTTTGTCTAGGGCTGTAATTTGAGTTTGAAATGCCCCTCCCATAGGCTCATGTTTAAATATTTGTTCCCCTACTACTGGTACCATCTGGGAAGTTTGTAGCAGTTTAAAGACCCAGAGAATCAAAAGAAGTGGGTCACTAGGGCAGGTCATGAGACTGCTTTCAATTCACTGTCTGCTCCCTGTTTGGATACAATATGACCAATTAGGTTCCTGCTCCTGCGTCTATGCCTTGTCTGACTCCAGACATGTCTACCTCATTATGATGGACTATATCCTTCTAGAACTGTAAATCAAAGTAAACCCTTACCTTTTTAATTTGCATTGTTCAGGGTATATTCTTTCAACAACAGGAAGTAACTACAATACCTATTGTTCTTGGTATCCATAATGATTTCAGGACTCAATAGAGAAAGTTTGTAATAATTGTGTGTATTGCTACTGACACAGGCTGCACCTTCTGGCTTCATTCCTTCATCACTTTTGTTTTCCTTTTGAGATTTCACTCACTTGGTTTTTTGAAGACATTGCACTGGTGAAGAATTCTTTTTTTTTTTCTATCAGTGAGCTCAGCTTGAATTCACCTTGCCTTCTAAAGAACATTTTTTTTTTCTGAGGGAATTTGCTGTGTTGACAATTCTTGTAGCACCTGAAAAACATTCTATGTTACTTCCCTCAGGACCACAAAGTGTTTGATGAGAAGGTGGCTGCCACTGGAAGGGTTCAAATGTAGTGAGAAGCAAGGAACCATGTCCTGTTGGCTGCTTGTATGGCATTTCCCCTCATTTTTCAGAAGTTGTCTGGGGGCAAGAATTTGTCTGAGTGTGTCTATTTAGATTGACTCTATAAGATGGTAATTTCTTTTATTTTTGTCACATTTGGGAGTTTAGTCCATTTGTTTAGAAGTATTTTAGCAGTCTTTCTATGTTTTCCTGTTTTTTTTTCTAAAATCTCTTTTTAAAGATTTAGTGCATGTGTATGGATGTGTGCATAGGTTTTTGTATGCCTAAGAGAGTGTCCCATACAGCAACTGTGAAGCTTGAATTCTAGGTAGTTCTAAACCACCTTGTAGGTGTGGTCTGAAGTAAATTTAGGTCATCTGGAAAAGCAGAAAGTACTGTTAACTGCTGTCACCTTCCAAAATTCTGGTAACACAGAAGTTATTTACTTTGTTATGTCTCCATAGTCCTTCAAGATCTATGCACATTCCCAAACAGGTTCCTTACTATTGTTCATGTAAGGCAAATGATATCAATCTGTTTTCAAATTTATTGATTAAATCCTTTGTCATCGACACTTTTATTTTTAGCCTAGGTTATAAAATATTTGTATATTAGTTTATTTCTTAATTGTGTGTAAGTGTACATATTCATGGTGTGCATGTACAAGAGTGCATAGACACCAGTATGTGCATGTCTATGGAAAATGGAGTTAAACACTGGTTATAATTTTCAATTACTCTTTGCCTTACTTTTTGAAATAGGGTCTCTCACTAAACATTTTGCTCATTAGTTTAGTTATGTTAGCAGCTAAAAAAAAACAACAAAAAAAAACAAAAAAACAAAAACAAAAAAAAAAAAAAACACAGGGAGCCACCTGCATCTACCTCCTTAGCACCAGGATTATAAGTTTCATGCCTGGTTTCCATGTGTTCCACAGAGATTCAACCTCAAGTCTTCACACTTGCATGACAGACACTTAATCCTCCACATGCCTCAAATAATTCAATCAAGAAAATCTTTCAAAGGTGTGCCCACCTGCCTAGTTTTAGTTGATGACAGGTATGATCAAGCTGACAACTAAGATTAGCCATCATGAAGACTTTATCAAATCTTCATCAAATATGTATATTTTTTTACTATTGTTTATAACTTGTGTGGAGCACTCTTCATGGTAACTGATATATAAACATTGGCTGATGATTAAAACTCATGTTTCTACTTGTGATATATGTCCTCTTACATTTCACTGGGGGCTTTCGTGATCTGGGGTCTTTGAGACTATGGGATTATGGTACATTTTAATTTTTTACTTTAGAAAGCAGTTATATTATCTAGAAAGGAAACTGAAAATTTCAATAGACTACTACAGCAAATTGCTATTTAGGACACTTTTAAGACTTGGATTCTATAAGTAAAAGCTGTATCTTCCTAGTAGCATTTTGTATGTGGAAAGTCTATTTTTAGTTTAGAAATACAGATATTTTGTGATGGTAACCCCACCTACACTACTCAAATGATATGAGAAGAGTCCACAAGCACATTGTCTCTACAAAAGTTAGTGGATATATATATATATATATATATATATATATATATATATTCTCTTTTGTAGAGGATGCAAGTGACAGTCATGAATTCAATCCACAGTCTCCATGTCAATTCAAGGTAAAGCATAGGAAAGACAAGAACATGTGGCTGCAAAGCAGAGAAGAAAGGAAATTCTACAAAGGATGGTGTTAACCCCTACTAAAGGGAGAAGATGAAAGAAAATGGTGGGATTTTGTTTGTAGTCTGTGGCCAAAATGTAAACTAAGAATCTATACTATCCTATGTAATAGTAGTTCTAAATTTTAAATATATCCAGCAATACTGATTAAAGATTCTATTACATCTTTGAGTCTGCAAATGTTCAGTAGGTAAAAGTAATTGCTGCCAAGCTAGATGGGCTGAATTTTATCTCTTAGACACAGAAAGTGGGAGATGAAAACTGAGTCTTGGAATTGTCCTTTGACCTGACTCCTTAAGAAGAATAGATTCTTCTTTAAAAGAATGTTTCCCATAATATCTACCAAATTAAAAATTAATCCTTTCTTTTAAAAATTAGGCACACATGTCCACCCAATAAATAAATAAATAACAATTGAAACATTAATAAAAATAATGTACATATTACATTAATTAAAACAGAATTATAATATCCATGTAAGTTTGTAGAACTCAGAAGTATTTGAATATTTTATGATCTATTTAGAATATTCTAAAACACTGAGGAAAAAAAGAAAGGTTATCTAAGTGACTAGCTGCATGGCATTTCAAATGGCTCAACATACACATGAAATATTTAAGACACTAAAATTTCACATATCATTTGCATTCCCTTCAGTTTGCTTTACATTGAATCGTGTTGCCTTTATACTGTATGAGGAAGTCAAATTTATTATAGTGTGAATACATTTTTCTTAAAAGGGATGTTTTCAGTCATGTCTACCATAGAAATAATTAATTATTTTTAAATAAAATAAGCACATTAATAACACAGGAAGAAATTCCTTGCACTCCCTAATGGTCCCAAACTATTTTAAATAGCCTTGGCTCATTTTGAAACTTTTGAGCCAAAAAATTCAGTCAACTTCTTTAAATTACATTTTTCAAGAAAGAAAAGAGATTTCTTATTATTGTATAATAGTTTTATATATTAAAATGAAGTTGAAAATACCCAGAAGTGAATTTGTACCTATGTTTTTATGTACATGTGTGTGTACTTATACAAGTAGAAATATCAAAACCAATAATCTAAAAATCTCAAGCTTTTAAAAATTAGTGCTAGCAAGATTTCATTTATATAGGAGATTAAATAAATAGGGTATATGATTCACTAATAATTTCAAAGCATTGTACGTTCATGAATGGTGCTGCCTAGACCTATTCCATAATAATATCCCCAATTTTTTACCCTATAACAAATTCTAGTTGTTTTAGACACAATTTTTCTGGAGAAAATCAGAAGGAGAGAGAAAATCAAAAGTCATGGCATGATTCTAATAACAAGAGTCTTATTAGATAGAACAGAAATGGTTACTAAAAAAAACATATATTTGGAATAAATTTAGAAATAGGAGAAAATTCAAAAGGTTCTTAGTTTTTAATCCAGTTCTGATCAATGTGAAACAACTGCCATGGTAGTTATTGTTTTCCTTCTTAGAGTGGTTGCATAGGCACAACAAGTTGACTTCCTGGGCTGACTTCCAATTTTTTTCTTACCTTTATATTTTTACAGTCCAGTCATTAACCCCTTCCAGTCTGCCTTCTCACAGTCCTCATTCCATTCCCCTGGCCTCTGTTCCTTCTCTCTACCTATTGTCTCCAAAAGGATATCCCCACCAGGCCAGACCTCTGCAGTCCCTGGGGACTTAAGTCTCTAAAGGGTTAGTTAGGTACATCTCTCACTGAAGCCAGATCAGGCAGTCTTCTGTTGCATATGTCTCTGGGGCTTCCATCCAACTCTTATACTCTGCTTGGTTGGTGGCTCAGTATCTGAGAGATCTCAGAAGTTGGGGTTAGTTGAGACTGTTGGTCTTCCTATGAGGCAGCCTACCTCCTCAACTTCTTCTAACCTTTCCCTAATTCAACCACAGGGGTCCCTGACTTCAGTCCAATAGTTGGCTCTAAGTATCTGCATCTGGCTCAGTCAGCTGCTTGTTGGCCCTCTCAGGGGCCACTATGCTAGGGTCCTGTCTCTAAGCACAGCATAACATCAATAATAATGTCAGACCTTGGAGCCTTCCCTTGAATTGGATCCCAATTTGGGCCTGTCACTGGACCATCTTTCCCTCAGTCTCTTCTCCATTTTTGTCCCTGCAGTTCTTTTAGACAGAAACAATTCTGGATCAGAGTTATTGACTCTGGGATAGCAACCCCATCCATCTACTTGATGTTACTCTTGGACATTTCATCTAAGGTCTGTCACTTTGAGTCCTGAGAGCCTCTTTCTTCCCAGATCTCTGGTACATTCTAGAAGGTCCTACCACCTCCCACACCCTGAGGTTGCATATTTCCATTCATTCTGCTGGCCTTCTTGTTCCCCCTCCCAATACCTGATTATGTTCCTCTTTTCCCCCTCCCTCTCCTCTCTCACACCTAGATCCCTCCCTCCCTCTACATTCCCTGATTGCCTTCTTCTCCCTCACATGTAAGATTGAAGCATACTCACTTGGGCTCTTTGGATTGTTAACCTTCTTGATTTCTGTGGAATGTATCCTGGGCATTCTGTTGTTTTTTGGGTAATATAATAGTATAATATAATAATTGGGTAATATAATATAATAATTGGGTAATATAATAGTATAATAGTATAATAGTTAGATTCATGTCATTTTGGGTCTCAGTTACCTCACTCAAGATGATATTTTTCTAGTTCCATCCATTGGCCTGCAAAACTCAGGATGTCCTCCTTCTTAATAACTGAATAGTTTTACATTCTAAAAATGAACAATTTCTGTATGCATTCTTCCATTGTGGGATATTTTGGTTGTTTCAACCTTCTGGCTATCACAAATTAGAACATAATGAAGTATGTGCCTCTGTGGTATGGTAGGGCAGTTTGGGTTATATATACAAGATTGGTACAGCCGGGTCTTCAGGTAGATTTATTTTTAATTTTCTGAGAAACCTCCACATTGATTTCCAGAGTGGTTGTACCAGTTTGAAAGCCCAACAGCAATGGAGAAATCTTCCTCTTTCTCCACATATTCACCAACATGTGCTGTCATTTGTGGGTTTTTTTAATTATTTTTTATTTGATATTTTATATATTTACATTTCAAATGTTATGGTCTTTCCGGGTTTCCCATCCAGAAACCCCCTATCCCATCCTCTCTCACCCTGATTCTATGAGGATGCTTCCCCTCCCACCAACCCACTCCCACATTCCCCACCCTGCCATTCCCCTACTGAACCTTCATAGGGCTAAGAGCCTCTCCTCCTATTAATACCAGACAATGCCATCCTGTGCTATATATGTGGCTGGAGCCATGAGTCCCTCCATGTTTACTCTTTGGTTGTTAGTTTAGTCCATGGGAGCTCTGGTAGTCTGGTTAGTTGATATTGTTGTTCTTCTTATGCAGTTGCAAACATCTTCAGCTCCTTCAGTCCTTCCCCTAACTCCTCCATTGGGGATCTAGTGCTCAGTCCAATGGCTGGCTGCAAGTATCCACATATGTATTTGTCAGGCTCTGGCAGAGCCTCTCAGGAGACAGCTATAATAGGCTCTTGTCAGCAAGCACTTCTTCGCATCTGCAATAGTATCTGTGTTGGGTATCTGTATATGGGCTAGATCCTATGATGGGGCTGTCTCTGGATGGCCTTTCCTTCAGACTTTGTTCCACACTTTATCTCCATATTTCTTTAGACAGGAGCCCTTCTTTGTTAAGAATTTGGAGATGAATGGGTGGTACCATCCTGCAACTGGGGCCTTGCCTAACCTCTGGATATGGTCTCTTCAAGTACTCCCTCCCCTTTCCATCCCTGTTAGGTCCTGGGAGTCTCTTGCTTTCCTGGCATCTGGGACTTGCTGGTGGCTGCCCCCAGTTCCCCATCCCTCATTGCTACACATCTCTGTTCAAATTCCTGACCCTTTGTATATCACCCTATTCTCCTATCCCCTCTCCTCCTTCTCTCTGCCTCCCAAGTCCCTCCCACCTTCTATCTCTCTAGAGTATTTTATTCCATCTTTTAAGAAGTACTGAAGCATCCACATTTTGGCCATCCTTCTTGAGCTTCATATGGTATGTAAATTATATCTTGGGTATTCCGAGCTTTGAGGCTAATATTCACTTAAAAGTGAGTACATACCATGTGTGTCAATTTGTGTCTTGGTTACCTCACTCAGGATGATATTTTCTAGTTCCATCCATTTGTCTCTAATTTCATGAATTCATTGTTTTTATTAGCTGAGAAGTATTCCATTGTGTAAATGTACAACATTTTCTGCATCCATGGTGAGAAACTTGAAACTATCTCACTAAAATCAGGGACTAGACAAGGCTCACCACTGTCTCTCCACCTATACAATATAATACTACACGTCCTAGCCAGAGCAATTAGACAATAAAAGGAGGTCAAAGAGATATAACTTAGAAAAGAAGTCAAAATATTACTATTTTCAGATGATAGGATAGTATACTTAAATGACCCCAAAAATTCCACCAGTGAACTCCTAAAGATAACCAACTTCATCAAAGTAGCTTTGATGTAAAATTAACTCAAACAAATCAGTAGCCTTCTTGTACTCAAAGGATAAAGAAGCTGAAAAAGAAATTAAGAAAGTGACACCATTCTCGCCGGGCGGTGGTGGCGCACACCTTTAATCCCAGCACTTGGGAGGCAGAGGCAGGCGGATTTC
>NW_022196903.1:72598596-72599616 GCF_008632895.1 Mastomys coucha
AAAAAAAAAAAAAAAAGAAAGTGACACCATTCTCAATATTCACAAATAAAATAAAATACCTTGGTGTTACACTAACCTAGTAAGTGAATGATCTGTATGAAAAGAGCTTCAAGTCCCTAAAGAAAGAAATTGAAGATCTCGGAAGACGGAAAGATCTCCCATGCTCATGGATTGGCAGGATTAATATAGTAAAAATGGCCCTAAGGCTAACATAGAGAATATAAGAAATCATCCTATGATCAACAAGTCATTACTGGGTCTTAATTTTTTATAATTCTTTTGGGAAACGATAAACTGTATTATTTCTTATTGAGTCAATTTATCAAATTTTCACACATATAGTTGTTTAGTTCATTGTTAATAGTTGTCAACAGTGAAACTATTGCAAAGTCTAACATGAAATACAAATAATTTGATCTCCATAATCAATGAATGAGGAATGTAATATATTATTCTTTTGTATTGTCTTATATTCATGTTTTTTTATTTTGAACTAATTCATAATATAGCCAATGTCTAACACACCAGAAGCCAAATTTATACATGAAGAAGTAGATAAATGTCATGTGAATGCATATTTAATATACTTGTGTCCTAACATGTATCTGCATATTTAGTATTAAATATAATTATTATTAAATGTATATTTTTATCTAAAGCAAAAATAAAACATTTACGTATTAATTTTTCTTTAATTTTCAACAAAGTATGCCAGAAAGTATATACAATAGTATATTGCATAATTGTATGTTAAGATATAAATCTTCTTCATCCTGAGTGAGGTAACCCTCACAAAAAATATACATGGTATGCACTCTCTGATAAGTGGTTATTAGCCCAATGTATGGAATACAGGAAGAACAACCCACAAACCACAAGAAACTCAAGAAGAAGGAAGACCAAACGGTAGACATTTCATTCCTTCTTAAAAGGGGGAACCAAATACCCACTAAAGGAGTTCCAGAGATTAACTATGGAGCAGAGACTGAAGGAAGGACAAGCCAGCCTAAATATAGCTAT
>NW_022196903.1:72599907-72604687 GCF_008632895.1 Mastomys coucha
GGAGAGGGTGGGGTGGCGGGCATGGGGAGGGGGGGAGGCAACAGGGGTTTATTCTTGTTGTTTTTGTTTGTTTGTTTGTTTTTTAGAGGGGAAACTGGGAAAGGAGAAAGTTTATGTAAATAAAGAAATTATCTAACAAAAAAGCTGTAAATCTTAAATAATTTTCTGAATTATTTAAATATTCTCATATGATGGAAAATAAATTATACTTATGAAACCAACATGAAAATATAAATTTGTTACAAAGTAAAATTGCGCAAAAAGTTTAGTACTGTTGTTTCTAGTGTGAAGTAACATTTTCTGGGTAGTTATTTCTAAAGAGCAACTGTAAAATTGACCATAGGCCTCCCAAGTGAGACTTAAGAGATAATTGTAGGAGCAAAGAATTAGGTATTTGTTACATTAGGTAGAAGATGTAAAAATCAAACAAACAAAAACCAAGACAAACAAAACAAAACAAAACAAAACAAAAAAACAGGTGTAACTCAGTAATCTAACACTTTTCCTTGCATGAACAAGGCATTGGGTTCAATCTCTAGAGATAGGAAGAGAAGAGAAGGGGTTCTGGTCCTACATGTGTATCTCTGAAGCATCTGGTGACTAATTCTGAGAGACACCTGAACCTAGAGCCTTGTCACCTGTAGCATCATTGTATACAACTGCACTCAATTAGTCAGGCATGACCACTAGCAGATGTTGGCCAAGACATACTGTCAATAGGGGACATCGACTTCTGTCAGATAAATGTGCTCACTCTATGGTTTTGAGATTACTCAGAGCAAAGGGAATGGAGAGCTATGCCAAAATACTCTGCTGCTCCTACAGTAAATGACTGGAAAAAGGTTTTTTATTGATTTAAATGCATGAAATTCAACTCATCAAATTAAAGTGTTACAGGAATTTTATGTGTATTGTACAACAAAATTGTGATATTCATGCAATGTCTTTTCTGTGTAATTAAAATGTGTAACATGTTAGAAAAATTCTTATGTCAGGTGATGTCTTCTACCATATCTGAAATCTCCATATGACATTAAATATATGAATCAAATCCACCTTACTAATTTATATACAGTGTTTTTGTTACAATTGCTGCAAAGAAATATGCCCCAAATAATTATCTTATAAAACAATAGTGCCAATCAGATCTGATAAATCATGCCTAGATTCCAACTACATAGGGAGAGAAAGACTAAAATCAATTTTTAGGCTACAGACTGAATCCATGGTAGCCTGGGCAAATTAGTAAGAGTCTATCTCTGGAAATTTTGAAAATCTGCAAAAAGTACCTCTGATGCAACGTAGTGGCAGAGTGCTTACATAGCAAGCACAAGGTCCAGTAGTCTAAAAATTAAAATGTCATTTCCCTTCTCTTCTATTAAGCTCTCTTCCTCCAAAACCTTCCATACCCAACTTCACCCCATTTTCATCTTCTTAAATTTTGGGGTTCTCTTCTTTAATTGTTACACACACAAACACACACACACACAAACAAAACAAACAAATAAACAAAATACCACACATGCACAAACAATAGTAAAACCTGATGTGTCAATTAACTGTTGCTTACATGTACATAACATCAGGACTGACCATTCTGACCACATGGTATTGTAGAACTAATTTAGATGCTCTTTTCTGGGGAGGTCAGGTCAAGACAAGAGTCTATTCACAGGGAAAAATATGTATGAATATATATGAATGTGTGTGTGTGTGTGTGTGTGTGAAGATTTTAACCTCAAATCTTCACACTCCCTCATTTTCCTTTCTGTATTGATTTTTTTTTCAAGACCATAATTATATTTGATATAAATGATACAATTGTTTAGATGTACATGGTTATTAGAACTACAAATTAATTATTAGTTGTATATTTATATTTTATACAGTTTTCATAAAATGATATTTTTGTTAAGTCTAATTAATTAGATTTTATAATACAGAGTGCTGAGATTTACAAGATGTAAGACTAGATTATAACTTGTCAGCTAGTGTGACTAACATGATCTTCTCAGCCTTTGGTGGCCAGAGAGCATTGATTTTAAGAAATCCCCAGAAGAAGGGAAGAGAGAGTTATAGGAGCCAGAGGAATTGAGCACACCATGAAAGCACAGCCTGCAGAACCATCTAATCAGGGCTCATAGGGACTCACAGAAACTGAAGTGGCAACCACAGAGCCTTTATGGGTCTGAGCTAGCCCTCAGCATAAATAATATAGTTGGTGTTTTTGTGGTACTACTAACAGTGGGAATAGGGGTCAGGGGTGGAGGGTGACTCTGACTCTTGTGACTGAACTTGGGACCCTTTTTCTCCTACTCAGATGCCTTGTCCAGCCTTCATATGAGGGGTTGTGCCTCATCTTATTGTGCCTTGTTACCATGTATTCAGTTTATATCCCTGAGAGGCCTTTTTTCCTGATCATACAGTGGAGTAGGAGTAGGTCTGGGAGAGGGGAAAGTGGGAGAGCTGGGAGGATTAGAGTCAGGCTAAGCCCCAGATCCAGTTGTTGGGGGACTTGGGTGAAGAAGATATTGTTGATATTTTTAATTTGCTAAAAGTAATTCTAGGGATAGAGAAGATATGCAGGATCATCTTGACAGATTTTAACTTTGTTTTTCACTATAATAGTGAAATTGAAAACAAATTCAGTACATATGCTCTTAACTGTCAAAGGCCACCTTTGACACCATGGGGTAAAGTGAGTCTGGTAGAAAGGTGTGACATTTGCTATTTTGGTCAGTGAAAGGAGTTGAAAGAGTTCATCTCTTAGAGGAGCTGACAGGCATGGGTCCAGATAGCAACCAACAGAGTCTGCTATCTATAGCAGCCTGAAATAGAGAAAAGGAGGGGAAATCAAACACACACACACACACACACACACACACACACACACAGAGAGAGAGAGAGAGAGACAGAGACAGAGAGACACAGAGACACAGACACAGAGACACAGAGACAGACAGACAGACAGACAGACAGACAGAGAGGAGACACACACACAGAGAGAGAGAGAGAGAGAGAGAGAGAGAGAGAGAGAGAGAGAGGGAGAGAGAGAGGGAGGGAGGGAGAGAGAGAGAATTGGGGCAGAGAGATGTTGAAAGTAGAGTAGGCTCCAGTATTCTGTTTTTTTTTTTCTCCTAACCCTTTTTATACCACTTAAGATAAAGTTTTTCTGCTTAGGAAGAAAGTTACTTCATAGCCACCAGATAAGCACTCACCACAAAAACATATTATTCAAAAACAGATTAAAATCATTACACTGAGAAAATTACAACAGGATTATTGACATTTTATTTCTTCTTTGAAACGTATCTAACTAAATAACTCTTCTCTACCTTTTTTCCCACAAGCTCATTATAATACCAAAGCATTCGTTTGTCATTGATTAACAAGGTTTAAGAAGGCAAAATCTACTGTAGCAATTTTCTCCTGTACCTGGCTTATGATAAACTGCACTTACTTAAGGAACCAATCCCCTGTCTTACTTCTTATTTTTGATATCTTTATCAGTGAGACTATCTAAACATCTGTTCTCTGTTCTCATGCTCATATTAGAATTGTTTATTCTTTACTCATAACCCTATTTCCTGGTGCACACTGAAAACCTGTTACCACATCCCTAGATTACAAGACCAAGGAACTCAAGCTCAATGTAAAGTGAATGCTTTCTTTGATCATTATCTTGTCCCAAGCATATTTTGCTTGCTACTGTAATTGCATGCCTCCAGTGCATGAATGCTCACTGTACTCCTTTCTCTAGCTCATTCAGCTCTTACCAGTCTATGAGGAAGGGGCAAAATCTATTCTCGAATCTAACTTTAAACTTTCTATCAACTCCCCTACTTTCACAAAATTACTTAAATCAGGATAACTTTCTGAAACTACTTAAATCAAATTTAAAAATTCATAAAATATTTTATCTAAACAGCCTTATCTCAGGACTTTTCATTTCATGTTGCTCTATAGGAAAATTTTCCCAACAGAGTAGACTATCACCCAGAAAATAATCATAACAGGCTATAGGCAGTAAGGGTTTTTCAGAGTCCACTCACATATTGGACTAACTCCAGATTCTCAGCAGTCCCTGCACATCTCTAAACTGTTCTAAAACTTCTTAGCACAGAGATTCACAAGTTGGTCCCATTAAGCAAGTTAAATAAATGAGGAGTGATAGACATGAGAAAGCACATCAGTAGCATGAAGCAATCCTAGAATGAGTTGTCTGGGGCAGTGCCTTGCCAAAGTGTACCCTTCATAGGCAAGAAAAACTGTCAGCCATCTCCAGCTTGATGCTACACCTGCCTATTGTAGCTCTTCCTGCATGGTGCTTGTAACTTAACTATAAAGTAATTTATTATAACTTTTAACACAAAAGTTTCCAAACTATGGGATGCCTGTCATTTTGGCTTTGTGTTGTTCTTTTGGTGTCCTGCTTTTTTGCAGTTGGAAAAAATACAGAATATTGAAGTCATTCTTTGGTGTTGTCTGATTAATGAGAGTTGGATATGGTATACAGATGTTGGAAGTGGCAGGGTTTAATTTTACTATAAATGTATACATAGTGAAGTTAACACAGCAGAAGCCCTACTTCATCCTTTGAGGAAAATTAACATCCATCAGAAGAATGGGTTTATTTTCCTTAAAATCTAACTGAGTAGCACATATTGGTCGTGTACTGTACATTCAGTTTACAAACTCTTTGGTTTCTATCCACTGTGGTGGCCCTGCTGCGTTCTTGAAAGAACTCAAATCCGAAACCAGAGACTTAGCTCGCTGGGGG
>NW_022196903.1:72610096-72628732 GCF_008632895.1 Mastomys coucha
CAGGTTTCCAAATCCTCGGTTCGTGGAACCCCACGCAGGTAGGAGCTGCGGGACGGCATCCTACAATCCACGTGCATGAGGACTCCTTCAGTGCCTACCTGTCTCATTGAATGCAATAGCATGAACTGAGGTCTCTCACTCTTCATATTAATCACCATGAATCTAAGTAGTTCTCTAGAGACTGTTAGCTTTTTGTATAGAAGAAGTACACTACTGTGATCTTTCTGTATGCTTGGTTTACTTTTTGGTTTTTTGCTTACAAAACTTTTTAAATTCTTATTGTCAACTTCTTATGACTCATTCAGTTCAATCCTTGATTGTTTGTTCATGACAAGAAGGTCACTAGATTAGACTTGCAAGTGACAAGCCAGTAAAACGTAATTAAAAGTAACTAGATAAGGAGAAAAAAATATGGTATCAGGTGATAGGGCTAAAGGAAACAAACTATTTTAGTCTTTGTTATGATGGGAGCTATGCATATACATATGAATTAGTTTTTGTTGTCAAGCTGACACATCTCTGGGGAGTAGAGAACCTTGGTTGAAAATTAATTTGGCCTGTGGGCATGTTTGTCGGGCATTATCTTTTTAAAAATTTTTATTAATTTTTTTTACACTCCATATTTTATTCCCCCATCCACCTTTCAACCGTTCTACATCCCATACCTCCTCCCTACCACTTTTCTCTACGTGGAGGTCCCCACCCACCCCTCACCTGACCTCTAAACTCCCTGGGGCCTCCAGTCTCTTGAGGGTTAGGTGTATCATCTCTGAATGAACACAGACCAGGCAGTTCTCTACTGGGGGACCTCATATCAGCTGGTGTATGCTGCCTGTTTGGTGGTCCAATGTTTGAGAGATATTGGGGGTCCAGATTAATGGAGACTGCTGGTCCTCCTAAAGGATCACCCTTCTCCTCAGCTTCTTTCAGCCTTCCCTAATTCAACAACAGGGGTCAGCTGTTTCTGTCCATTGGTTGGGTGCAAATATTTGCATCTGATTCTTTCAGCTGCTTGTTGGGTCTTTTGGAGGGCAACTGCTGTGTGATTTAGGAGGGACCACGGCTTATACAAAGAAAGTAGCTGAACATGATTCAGAGAGCAAGCCAGCAAACAGCATTTCTCCCCTGTTTCTGCATGACTTTCTACCCTGATTTTTCTCATAGTAGATTGTGACTTGAAAGATAAGTAAACTAAACCCTTTTCTCCTCAACTTACTTTTCATCATAGAAATAGAAATGAACAAATTATATACATGTATTCACATATTAAACTAAAATGCACATTTTGAAACAGTTTTGGTGAGCAGTTTTATTAAGATGATGGTCACTAGCAATATCACATTTTGCATACAGGAATAAATAGCACATCCTACACAGAGGATTTTTTTTTTTTTTTTGCATTAGCAAAGCAACTTGAAGGCTACAGGAAATACAACTCACAATAGTTATTTGATTTTTGTAGATTTTGGTTTACTGGTGAGGACAGAGTCCAATATTAGAGGTAGACCTCTAAAGATCAGAAACCTGATAACTAGTTAATGTCTCATATTTTTCATGGTATTAGAAGAGATCATTGAAGAGTACCTGACTTCAGAAACCAGTTAACTTTTCCATGTCATATCATTCTTACTAGGAGTAGAGAAAATGGGAACTGAGGCACAAGTCAATAAATTCAGAGAGACAGGAACTGGAGATATGGCACAGTGGTTAAGATCATTTGTTGATTCAAAGAATCAAAGTTCAATTCCTAGCAACCATGTCAAGAAGCTCATACCCAGAGTGCTTGCCTAGCAAGCACAAGGCCCTGGGTTTGGTCCTCAGCTCTGGAAAAAAAAAAGGAAGCTCATACTTGCTTGTACCTCCAACTTTAGGGGATCTGATGTTCTTTTCTGGTCTCTAAGAGTACTTATGTGCATGTGCAAATACCCACACATAGACATACACATATACACACAATAAAATATAAAATAAATTATAAGAAAAACATAAAAAGCTAGACAATATGCACACAGGAAGCAAGTGAAAGACTTACACCAAAACATAGAGAGTTATGAATGACTAAATCTGTACCTTTAAGCAAATAAAAACCTTGGAGTCAGCACATAAGTGTGACTTATAGCTAATATCTGTAATCCTTATTCAGCACTATGAATAATTTTTAATTTTAGAGTTGAAGAGAGAATCATGCTATTAGGCTCTGTCAGAAGCATGTGTCACTTCACTTAATGTAGACAATGGCCAGTCTGTTGACAAGATACCATATCATTCTCTGCATTGTTAGAAGTTTGTGATATAGACCTAAAGTGTCTCAGAAGACATCCTGTGTCAAAGGCCTAATCTTTGAGGCAGTTGTACTCACCTATCTTTGGGAAATAATTTGATGATAAGGGTTCTGGTTCCATTAGTGCAGCAATACATGTACGGAATTTTAATTAAATAACTACTGGGAGGTGATGGACACCTCCCATGGACACTCAAGAAAGTGAGACTCTTTAATGCAAATAGGTAAGTGAACTATGCTAAGTCAATATGGATGTTGATAACAGGCTACCCTCTTTACTCTGTGCTTAGCTGCAAAGCTTTTGAGCTACTACTAGAATTCCCAGAGTGTTATCAGTATAGCTGTTAGGTGTAAAGAATGGCACAGGAGGTAGACATATAACTCTATCTTGAATACTTTGCACCTTTTTCTGTAATATTTTATTGCTAAGAATGAATGGATAAAATCAGGTGTGACAGTATATGGCTTTAATCCCAGCACTCTGAAGGCAAATGTAGGATATTCAGAAACTCATTGCCAGTCTCAGCTATATAGAGTTGAAAGGCAGCAAGGACTACATAAGATCTCACGTTAAAAAAAAACAAATGAAGAAAATGCCAATAATTAGATCCTACACTGAAATGAGATGAATTCTGATTAAAAATTAAGAGTATCAAAGAATCTACAGATGTATTTTTTAATAATCTTAATAGGACTTAACCATCCTAGTCTGAGTATTCAATTTTGTATGCATGTGTTCACACATGTTAGATGGAGAAATTTTAAAGCTCCTTTACATTTTGAAACAAGAGCAGAAAAGATAAATAAAGTTAATGTGTTGTCTTTGATATCAGACACAATAATAATATTATCACCAAAGAAGAAAATAAGGAAAACTAGACCTGAATAACAGAGGAAATGTTTATATTAGTGAGAATAAAAACAAATTTGTTTACAATTACATTCATCATCATATCTACCCATGCCCAGATCCTGTTTTCCAGATTGTAATGAAGTTAACTACTCCATAAGCACAATTAGTTTCTAATTTATCCCTAGTGAGAGAATAATGTAGCAAGAAGCTTCTTTTAAAAAAATGTCAATAACTAACTGATTTGCTTCTTGATATGTTCTCACTTCACACATATGTTTCATAGAATAATGGTCCATGTTGCCCTGGCCTGGGTCCTGGCACTTGTATTTTCATGAACAGAAAGCTTGTCAACAGATGCCATGAATACCTATAAAGCATAAAATGCAAATACTTAGCTGACTGAAGTCTTAACTTTGAAATTGCTTTGCAACATCCTACAGAGACATGGAAGTCATTTATAATTAGCTGCATGCATTGTTCCTTTGAAAGAATTTGTTTTTGTGAAATGTCTCCAGGATACAAACAATGGTCTTACCAAGTTACATATGTTTATGATTTGGTGAATCTGTGATAGGGCAGTTGTTTTATTATCCACAGTAACAAATTTGCAAATCTATAAATTGTGAATACACTCCTACCCAGTGTTTCCCCAACATGATAGGAACATAAAATATCTTCAATACTTTCATTTTATTGCATGATTTTTTTTTGTTGGCAATGATACCAGTCCAAACTACTGCTTAGGTTTCTCTCCCTAATTGCAAGTAGATAAAATATGAAAATAAAGTATCATTCATATTGAATTGAAAATTTTCACTTATGGGTGGCTCACCTAATTGAGTCACACCCTATGTCAGCAAATGATATAAGAAAAGGAATACAATACATTTTGCTAAGAAAAAGTAGGACACCTGTTTAGAAGTGAAGACTAACCAAACCGTATTGTATACTACTTATCTAGTCTCTCAAGGGGAGAACGACAAATTTAACCAAGAGCATCTTATTAAATTCTGTTATCTGTTCCATGGAAGTCTGATTGAATGAGTAGCCATTATGCTTTGGGTAATACTGTCCATTAGTTGATCTGTGGAGTGAATAACAGCCCTCATTCCAGTAGCTAGAAAGGTATGAAGTTTTGAAATGGAGTCTTTATACTTCATTACTGGAAATTTGAGGAATATGTAGTACACTGCCAAAAATATAACCTAAGAGCTGGAGAACAAAGTATGTAAGCCAACTAGTTTTTACTTTATTCTGTTAATTTGATCAGAGGAGGTATCTAGTTCTGTGACTTTGTAAAATGATTTACATTATAAAGTGAAAATTAAAGACAATAACATAATTAAAACAATTATCTTCATTATTGATATATAGTAAGCACTCGGTAGACAATATGGGATGGACTAATAATTCCCATTATTTCACTCTTTTTTTATTAAGGATCATGTTTCCATAGAGGAAGGAATAGCTGGTGAATTTATAAGCATATACACATACATAAACATACATATAAACATATGTATATATGCATTTGTGCATGTTTCAGTCTTTCATAAACTTTCTAATGAGACTCTCTATGTGTGATTTTAGGTTGTGTCAAGTTGACAGTAATGTTTTAAATCATTATTAGTGTGTCTCATATGAAACACAGTATATTAGTTTCAATTAGACTTTCTGCTACTTCTTTTTCAAAATAAATATGTGTGCACAAAGACATACTGAATCCAATACCATATATACATTTGGAGAGAGAGAGAAAGCCACAGACAGAGACAGAATCTCTACATAATATCTATCTACCCCCAACCCCACCCATACCTGGAGACCACTTGACTCCAAGTTATGACACACCCAGGCTCACAGGTGAGTTCCCCACTCACATCCCAATACTTGGCCTAACTCGACTCTTCAAAGGTCCAGAGTACACAAGACCTACGGCCCTGCCAGAGACACATCTTCCTTCCTGTTCACACCTGCATCCAGTAATAAATCCTGTGCTCCAACTGCCCACACACCCCATTCTCTCAGAGACAGCTTAAACCTTAGGAGTGCTGACATAACCAGACTTGAAGATCAAGCTCTCTAGATCTCCTCCCACACCCAGAAACAGCCTGACCCAAGGAGGTCCAAAATAACCAGGCTCACAGGAGAGACACGCTCCAGTCAGAGACATAGTCCAAGAACATATAATAATGATCATTCACCCTGATCAAGTAGGCTTCATCCCAGTGATGAAGCAATGGTTTAGTATATGGAAATACATTAATGTAATCCACTATATAAACAAATTCAAAGAATAAAAAACACATGATCATCTCATTAGATACTGAAAAAGCCTTTGACAAAATACAACACCCCTTCACATTAGAAGACTTGGAAAAATCAGAAACTCAAGGCAGATACCTAAATATAATAAAAGCAATATCTAACATCAAACTGATAGAAACTTTAAGCAATCCCACTAAAATCAGGGACTAGACAAAGCTGCACACTCTCCCCCAATTTACTCAATATAGTACTCAAAGTTCTAACCACAGCAATTATACAACAAAAGGAGGTCAAAGGGATACAAATGGGTAAGGAAGAAGTCAAGATGACTGACTGAATTCCCAGGAGGCACAAACTCCCTTTGAAGTCATAACACCTCTTGTCCGTGATCAGGCTTTTTTACCCCTGATATTACTGGAGTAGATGAGTGGGCGTGGCATGGTACAGTCAATCTGGAAATCCTTCTGGCATGTCCTGAGAAAATTGAAAATAATTCTTCCTGAAGATTCAGATATACCACTACTGGACATATACCCAAAAGATGCTCCAACCTATAATAAGAATACATGTTCCACCATGTTCATAGCAGCCTTTTTTTGTAATAGCCAGAAGCTAGAAACAACCCTGATATCCCTCTATCAAAGAATGCATGCAGAAAACGTGGTACATTTACACAATGGAGTACTATTCAGCTATTAAGAACAATGACTTCATGAAATTTGCAGGTAAGTGAATGGAACTAGAAAACACCATCCTGAGTGAGGTAACTGAGACACAAAATGACATACATGGTATGTACTCACTGATAAGTGGATATTAGCCAAGAAGTCAGAATACCCACAATACAACTCACAGACTCCATAAAGCAGACACTACACCTAGACACCATTGCTGATGCCAAGAAGCACTTGCTGACAGGAGCCTGGTATAGTTCTCCCCTGAGAGGCTTTTCCAAAGGCTGACCAATACAGATGTGGGTGCTCACTTCCAGCCATTGGTCTGGGCAAGAGGACACCCAATGGAGGAGTTATGGGAAGAACTGAAGGAACTTAAGAAGTTTGCAACTCCATAGAAGAAAAACAATATCAACCAGCCAGACACCCACCTGGAGGTCCCAGGGACTAAACCACCAACCAAAGAATACACATGGAGGGACACATGGCTCCAGCTACATATGTAGTAGAAGACTGTCTTATCTGGCATCAACGGGAGGGAAGCTACTTGGTCTTATGGAGCTTTGATGTCCCAGCATAGGTGAATACTACTAGGGCAGTAACATGGAAGTGGGTGGGTGAGTGGGGGAGCACACTCATAGAAGTAGGGAGAGTCAGGATGTCATAGGGGTTTTTCTGAGGGGAAATCAGCAAGGGGAATAACACAAGTGCTGGCTGGTAGGAGTCTGATATATCTGTCTCCTGAGAGGCTCTGACAGTGCCCAACTAATACAGAAGTAGAGGCTCACAGCCATCCATTGAGCTGAACACAGGGTTCCCAACGAAGCAGCTAAAGAAAGGACCCAAGGAGCTGAAGGGTTTGCAGCCCCATAAGACAAACAACAATATGAACTAACTAGTACCCTAAGAGCTCCCAGGGACTAAACCACCCACCAAAGAGTACACATGGTGGGACTCATGGTTCCAGAAGCATATGCATAGCAGAGGATGGCCTAGTTGGTTATCAAAGTGAGGAGAGGCCCTTGGTCCTGTGAAGGTTCTATGCCCCAGTGTAGGGGAATGCCAGGGCCAGGAAGCAGGAGAGGGTCGACTGGTGAGTAGGGGGAAGGAGCAGGGTATTTTTTTTTGGGGGGGGGAGGAGAAATTGGGAAAGGAGATATCATGTGAAATGTAAATAAAGAAAATATCTAATAAAAAAGAAATATAAATAAATAAAATACCTAATAAAAATGGACTGGAAAAAAATAAATGAAATATTAATTTTAAATAGTAGTTAAGTATCTTGATGTCTTGCTTTCCCAGTGGTATAGACTTCAGACTCTTTCGCAGAGCTGTTTAAGAAGCATTCAGTATGCATTGTTTTGAAATAAAAGCTTACAACCCCCAATACTGAGGGCAAATAAGCCTCCTATGTAATGCTAGTTATCAGAAATTGTGTTGCTTTGCAGCATACCCAGTTAAGTAGTTTAAAAAGCGTTCAAAACACACCACGTATAACTTGATCGTCTCCACCACACAGGAAATGGAAACTGTACAGCTTCCACAGGCCTTCACATGGCATCGTGACTGCAGTCAGTTTTCCTTTCCCAGAGGACAAGAGTGTCATTGTTTTCACATTCATCCTCTCGTTTTCATCCAGTTTCTACCACCTAGACTAATAAAACATATCTTCATTTCAAAAATCACCCCCACATTTCCTCTTCAAGTGAATGAAGTTGGTGGAAGTATTGTTCAATATCTGAGATGTCTATATGGGCTTCTTTTGCTTGGCTGTAGGTTTTTTGGAATGTAATGTCCTGGTGTTTGTAATGTACATATAGAGTCCCACAATTATATATTTATATCTCTATGGGCATTTGAATTTGTATGGATATTCTGAATAATATAAAGTACCCTGATTAATAAAAAGTATCTTTTTCTGGTATGTACCAACATTCTGTATACGACACATAAAACTGTCAATACGTGAGATTCAGTGCAGTCATCTTTATATACCTGAGGGTGGGTGGTTCCAATAATCTGTAGATGCTAAAGCTCCTTATGCAAAATAACATTGTGTTCGCATGTAAGGATTGCACACCTTTAAGACTCCTCTGAAGCACTGGCAACACCTAATGAAAAGTGAACAATACATGTAAAGTTGTACCATGGTATATAGAAATAATAAAAAAAATCTTTATCTCTCCCTGAGAGATCAATTTCTTCAAATAATTCCCATCTCTGATTATGTCAATCTCAGATACAGAACCTACTCAGAAAGACTACCATGCATTAAATTTCACTGTGTGCTTAGATTTCCAAGGATTGGAACACATTTTTAAATATTTTCCTGGTCATTTGGATTTATGCTGTAGTTTTGTCTTTCAACAATATATCAATTATTTATCTGGATGAATTTTTGTGATATAATGAATGCCTCCAATTTGATCTTATGTCTGTGAGTACATGTGTAAATGCATATAGTCAGAGAGAGAGAGATAGAAAGAGAGATTCCATAACCTACATACTAACAAAATGATATGAGAGGGTTGATTTTGCCCTGTGTCTATAAACTCCTTATAGATAACAATGTATTGGTTACAACACAGTTTTGAATCAGGAACAAGGTATACGTCCCAGGTTAAATATTTCACCTACTTTTTTCTTACATGTCTTACTCACATTTTACTATATTTAATTCTTGCTCTTTTGGGCTTTTTAATTGTTTTCTTTTTAACATACACATAAACTGTACTTTGTTGTGGCTTATCTTTGTAGATCACCATCTGTATTCAGATGAGTTATTGAAGCCTAGTAAGAACATTCAGAGCATCTGGAGATGACTTTGGACTTTTGTGAGCATAGGCTTAGCACCTGTGAATAGATGATTGACACCTTAATTACCAGCCTTTCCTTTTTCCTAATTAGGAAGTCAGAGAAATAAATTCAATATTTATGATGCTGTAGATATCTTGCTTCTGGTATTGAATGCCTGTGATTGTTTAAAGAAAAGGTTTCCTAGTTTTTATTGTGAAGTTGTAAAGCTATTGTTACTAGTGACATGTTTTTCATAACTCAAAAAAGATGCAATAAACATGTTTCCTCTCACCTACCCCTGTTGACATAGAGTATTACTCTTTATTACTCTGAATATATTATAGGCACTAACTGATTAAAAATTTGGTGAGGTTTCTTTCTGCCATGTACACACCAATCAGCACTCTGGTCATACTTACTTTTCTCAAGCACATAGGGCCTACGTCTTGTATTATTGTGTTATTCAAATTATCCACAATCCCATTATTCTCTTTGTCTTATAGGTTAGCCAAGAACTCCATCACAAAAGCTCACAATATGCCTTTAAATATGTGCACAGACTTTATTTTTTAAATTTTTTCCCGTACTGTTTTATTAGTTGACTACTGGATAGATTAAACTTTTATTTTATCTTGAATATCTTAGCAAACTGGTACATTTATTATTTCCTAAAACTTATCCTACTTCTCTCTCCCAGTCTTTTCTTATTCTTTGATATATTCTAGGATTATTATGAATATGGTCCAGAAGATCATGTCCCAATGTAAAATTTTGGTGTACTACTGGTGGGCATTAAATAGCTTGAGGGAGGATTACTGAGCCAGTGAAGGGGAATGTCTGTGAGGTCAAAATGTTGGGACCATAGGGATGTTTTTTACACATAAACAGTGTAGCTTCAAGTAATGGGACATTTATCATGGGATCTCTTAGCTGTATCACAATGAGCATTGCTGCTATATGATGACCGAAATCATGTGTAGCATCTAGATTTCAGTTTACCTATCTAATGATACTACAAACATGCTGGGATTATGGATCACCAGAAAAGTTAAGTTTGACAACTATGTGTATTTATTTCAAGGAACTTCCCCACTCCCCTCTGCAGAGTGGGTGCACATCCTGGTTGGCAAGTGTTGGGGTTTGTTGATTATCTTACTGTACTAATGACCCAGTTGTTTGAATTTTACAAGGTTCTCTTTGTCCCTATCGTATTTCTAATATTTCTCATCGTCATGCTCTCCACCACACTGTCATCCTCCTGGGGCTCTCCTCCATTGGGGAGGAAAAGGTGTATGCCAGGGTTGTTTCTATTAGCAACCTTGAGCTCCACTCCCCTGCCATTGTTGTTTTGTTTTGTCTTTGTTTGTTTGTTTGTTTGTTTTTAGCATACAATTTAATACTGAAATAAAAGGCATACTGTAGTATTTTGGGAGGCCTGCAAGTGTTTCTGCCACAAAGATTTTACACATTTCTTTTAGAGTTTGAAAATGGAGCAAATTAAAAATTGCAGCACCATTTATAATTAATTACAAGCAACAGCCAGTAGGTATCTACACTGTGTGGCTTATTGCAGAGAACTTAGATCTATGCAACAAACAAGAGAACTTAGATCTATGCAACAATTGTCTAAACATATTTGGTTAAGAATAAATGTCATTTAAAATGGGAAATTTGCAATGTTTTCTCCTCTAAAACATAAAATTATATAATATTATAAAAGTATCTAAGGGGAAATGAAATGTGTTTATAAAATCAATATCATCAAATTTATTAAAAGTTATTTTTGAGAATTTCATAAATTTATCTCAATGAAATATGATCATTTCAGCTACCCATCTCTCTCTTCAACTCTTTATATAGCTATCCCCTCCAATACAATTGTCTTAGTTATAATTTAATGCTGTGATAAAAATGCCATGACCAAAAGCAATTTGGGAGGGGAAAGATTTATTTCAGATTACATCTTGCACTCCATCATTAGAGAAGCCAGTATACAAACATGTGTATAGAAAATGTGGACAGCATTGAACTTATCTATTTCTAATATGTCTATATTTAGTTGATGTCTATATGCATTTTATGTGTATTTATATGTATATATGTATATGTGTGTATGTATATTTGTGTGTAACATCAATTAATATAAGACTGAAAAGATAGTAAGGAAGGATATAAGGGAATATTTGCAGGAAAGAATTGGAAGGGAAGATATTACAGTTATTATATAATACCAGGAATAAAATAATATAAAATAAATAAAAATACTTGAGTGCTTTCTTTACTTAATATTGTAGTTTTTTCATGTGTCTTTTAAAATATATTTGTATAATGAAATTCCAAATCCTTGAGTGACAGGACTTTTTTCATACTATGGTTTGTGTTTTAATAAACCAAAAAATCTTTTAATTTTTAATTTATTTTCTCTTTCAGTATTTTGTTTACATGCATGTCTGTACACTTCATGTGTGCCTGATGCTCAGGTAGGCCTAAAGAGAATGCTAAATTCCCCGAAACAGGTGATGATGAGCCTTCATCTCTGTCTGTCTGTTTTCCTGTCTCATTTTCTCTTTGTGACTCTCTGTGTCTGTAATTTTCAGGAGTGAGTTCTTTTCTTTCACCCACTGTGGGATCCACCCACTGATGGCGCTCCAGTCATCAGACTTACTCTGAGAAGTGACTATGTACTACGCCATCTCATCTATCCTATATCACTTTATATTTGTAGTTATACTATCGGAGATTTTCATTTTCCTTTGGTGACTGTAAGAGATTACCATAAATTTAGATAATTTTAGATAATTAAAAAAGTAAAAATATATTCTGCAATTATTATCTCCTTGGGAGGATCAAGGGATGATTAGAGATGAGTCATTACTTCACCACTGTGTTTCCTGCTGCTAGAAGTAATCTCTTAATCCTAGATCCTCTATTAATTATCTTGCTGCAGGTGACAAAAATCTGACAAGAGACTACTTAAGAGGACAGAGGAAGTTCATTCTATCTTAGGATGTGAGTAGATAAGGCCCGTCATTGTTGTAAGGGGAACATGTGGTGGCTGGTCATAGCCCTTCTGCAAACAGAGACAGAGAGTAGACAGGATGTTGAGTTAATCAAGTTATCAATTCTCAAGGCCCATTTCTTATGGCATGATTCCTCTTCAGGGAGATTCTACCTAACAGAGGTACCACAGTCTTCCTACACAGCACAACCAGTTGGGGACCGAGCTCAATAACATAGCCCTAAGGAAGACTTGTCGAATCTAATCTGCTTCCATCTTCAAAGCCGGCTGATGGCATCTCTAGCATATCTTTTGAGTTTGACAGTGTATGCTTGCCTCCTTTCTCTGCATTTAATATTTCATAATTGTATTGGAACCACCTAGATTAGCCAAGTTAAGCTTTCATATCATCCAATTAAAATTTCAATAAAACTACTATCATATTTTAATAACATTTCCAATATCCATGAATTCAAGTGTGGTTATTGTTATATTCTATTTTTCTTTCTGATATCACAATGAGAAATATCAGTGAATAGTGGCATAAACAGAATAGGAAAAAGAAAAATACCCGATTCAACCAGTCTAATGTTCAACTCTGATTTCAGGGAATTTGAGTTGTTTAATTTACATATTTGTCCTTAATTTTAACAAACATTATGGCAGAATGTATAGAACCCCATAATTCTATATTATCACTTGTATTTCTTCTTTCATTTCTACAAAATATTTTTATACAAGCCTGGGGATGATTAACATAACATATTTAATGGGACTAATTATTCTTCACTTATTCATAGAAATATCTGTGAAATAAGAATTCAATTATATCTTCCAATATTTCTTAGGTTGATGGAGAATCTTCAAGGAACAAAATAAACCTTAAATATTTTGCTGAGTAATTGTTCTATGTTCTTTATAACTTGCTTGACAAACTCTTTAAACATACTTTCTAGAAGTGAGATGAGTTTGGCTTTTATTTTGTGTATTTTTTGTTTGTTTATTTTTGATTTGTTTTCTTCTTCATGAAGTTCTTCCATAGGATAACTATATGTTTGGTTTTGAAGAGGAGAACAAAAAAGGAAATAGCTATGACTTTTAAAACAAAAATATTGCTAATCTTTTGCTGTTTTATACTTATATGTATAAATGTGTAAGTGTATGCCATGTATGTTCAAGTGCTTGCAAAGTATAGAAGAATGTCAGATACCCTGTAATACATAGAGTAGAGTTACATATGATGATGTCAACCCACCAGCCATGGGTACTGGGAAACAAATTAGGGTATTATGCATAAATAATACCAATTGTTATTTTATTTTAAGTAGTATTATTTTTATTTTATGTATATGGTAGTTTTGTTGTATTTTATATGTGGTCAATTTTTCATGGAGTACAGAAAAGCATGCCATCCTCTGGAACTGGAATTACAGATGGATGTTAACCACTGTGTGGGAACTGCAAGTTTTCTCAACACCCTAGCCAGCTCTTCAGCCCCCTAACAACTTTTTTGAAAAATTAAGTTTAACCGTTCATTTATTTTGAGTGTTGTATGGTGATGCTCTAAGACAGAACATTCAATCTAAGAATTCAGTCAGTTTCTTTACTCTTATACTTCTATGCTTTTGAATATAGTGTTGTTCAGTCACTTAAAAATTTCACTCCATCTTTTTCTTTAATGTGAGGGAATTATAATATTAGATCATTTCCCACTCCCTTCCCTTTCCTCCAGAAAAATCCTCCTGGTTTCAGTACCAGACATAATGTTCTTCCTGTTGAGTGGGTCTTAATTCCAACTAGACAGGTTGTGCTTACCACCAAGTTATGTGTGAAGACATCAGCATCTCTTTTGCCTGTTAAGTCTAATGTCTAACAATCCATTGTTAGTGGTTTACAGTTTGTGTTTTGGTTTTTTTACTTTGAATTTTTGATATGAACAAGAAGTTTACTTGTACAAATTGTACAGTAATATTTTCTCATTTGGGGAAGGCCTTGGGAGCAGCACATCTGGGAAGCATTAGCTGAGTCTCAGCCTGGCTACTGCAGCTTCATAATAATGGGCTCTCTCTCCCTGGTTATCTATTGGTATTATTTTTCTTACTAAATTGGTCATGTTAGTCTAGTAAATCACTGACATTATTTATTACATTTTCTAATGCTCTAAATTAAGACTGTTATTATTTACATTTTTCACAGAATTTCTCAGTTTAAGACAATTGTAGTTTTTACAGTTTCCTGACCTGGTCACCAATGTATGAAACTGAAAATCTCTCTAAATTAATTTTGTTTACTTATGTCTGTTATTAATAAAAAATAAAATTCTGTGATATGTTCATTTTAGAAGACTTTTCTGAGACAAGATCACATGCTTTCAAGGATGCTTCTGACTCTCTATATAGCCAATGATGGCTTTCAGCTACTTGTCCTCCTACCTGCACCTCCAGCAATCTGCAAAAAGTTTTCCCAGAATTTTTATTGGTATTGTATTCATTAGAGGTTGTTTGGGGTAATATAGCACTTACAAACTATTAGTTCTGCCAATCCATGAGCATGGGAAATTTTTCCACCTTCCAGTCTTTCTTTGGTGTTTTATTTAGGAGTTTCTTCACCTCCTTGCTTAGGCTCATTCCTGGATATTTTTGTTTTAGAGTTAACTGTGAATAAGAATTATTTCCTATTTCACTTGTTAGTCAATTGGTTACTGTTGTATTGAAAAACCAAATGACTTCTGCATTCTGCTTTTTTATCTGGCTATTTTGCTGAAAGTAATTATCAGATTGGAGGGGGTTACTGAGACTCTTCAAAGACATTTAGTATCATATAGTAGGAACAAAAAGATAACTTGGCCTCTGTCTTTTTATCTCTTATTTCATTCTCTTAACAACATTGCTCCATGTAAGCCTTAAAGCAATGCATTGAATACAAGTAGAGTGAATTAACAAAACTCGTGCAGCTTTAATATTGTGGTGACAGTTTGGATACTTTCCAGTTTAGTGTGATACAAGCCACATATTGTTTCTTATACAGTCTTTATTATAATGCGATGGACTCTACCTTTCTGGATCCTTTAGGACTATTATAATGAAAGAATTCAAATTTTGTAAAAGATATTTTTGATGACTCTTAAATAATATTGGAATTTCTATCTATATATTTATTTATGTAGTATATTATTATCATTAATTTGTGCCTTTTGAATGTAACCCAGCATGTAATATAAAACTTTGAATTTCCCTTGTGATCTGCTACTAGAAATCTATTTTTTGTGCTTATTAATTCTCTCATTTTAGTATAAAATGGCATCATTTTAGATAAACATCCATGAGCTGCTGTGCCAAATGTGTGCTCTGTAGATTTTCTATAGAATATTCTATACATGTTGTGAATTGACAAACAATTAATCCTTCAATATATATTTCCTTCAACAAATTTTAGTCTTAAGGAACTTTCTACCAACATGAATGGTTTTATAATGTTCTTGAATTTCAATTTTACTGGACAGAAAATAAATATAACAGGATGTATACATCAAAGGCACTCCTCTGTGTATGTCTATGAGTGGATATACAGGAGAGGGTAAGTGAAAGAAGAGAAGCAGTACACACAAAGAGGTGCTGGGAAAAACAGCCTGCAACTCTCCTTTCTTGGCTAGTACATTGTTTCCGCTGTCCCCATCTTTAGATATCAGGACACAGAACCATATGAAAGCCAAATGAAGGCATGTGAAAGGAGAGTAGTCTAAGGAGAGAATTCCAATGGCAATCTTGGGGGCTTAAAACAATTATTTAAGGTAGTGGTGAAGTGCTGAAAAGCAAGCAAGGGGGATCTGTTAGGAACATAGAGGACATTGACTTTGAGATTCGAGCATCATGAAGAAAGCCCAGGACAGAGGCAGATTGGATGTAAAATGGAGATCAGATTGCTTTTCACAATAAATTTAACTTTAAGTGGAGGATGGGTAAAGCAAGAGAAATATAGTCACAGATGGTATTACTTTGTTTATTTTTGAGAAATAGAATTTTCAGGATGAATGTTTCCTAATGAGCTTGGTGTTTTCTGGAGCTTATCTCTAATTCAATGGCACTTGAAAGTGCTAAACTCTCCCATGATTGTTTGGGGAGCAGTGATAGATGATGCACTGAACTGTATAAAGACACACACAAAATAAATACATTGACACTCCCAGTTTACCAGTTGGGAGAGCCATGGGATTTAGTGACTATATATACTAGTTATGAACATTTCTAAAATTAAAAAAAAAAAATCTAAGTAATTATGTTTCCTGGCTGTTTTAGAATTTCTGGATAAAGCAATCAATCAAAAGAAGAAATTTAGAGATAAAATCTTCCACTTCAAAATATGAATAAACTCTCAAACGTCTTGTAAACATTCCATGAAAAAAATGAATCTTTTCTCTTGCATTTACAGTTATGAGATAACCAAACACAGCCAGAAGTCCTTATTGTGCTACTATTCCTTGACTTGCTCTGAAAGTCTTAAGTCCCAGCTTTAAGGGGTGTGAGCAGTTCAAGTGGGTTGCTACTGGGATTCTGTCCCTTGGTTTAGAAATGTCTAGGGTAACACTTCTGAAGCTTAAGGCATTCAACATTATAATTGTGTAGTTTTATCTTGCCTGAGAAAGTAAGTCTTGTTCTGGTCCATCTCTACCCAAATACTGCAATATTGGGCTCTCTGTCCTTTTTGAAGGAATTAAAAGATTAATTTTTGTCTCTTTTAGTTATTTTTATTAGATATTTTCTTTATTTACATTTCAAATGTTATCCCCTTTCCTGGTTTTCACTATGAAAAAAAAAAAACTATTCCCTCCCCCTACTTACCAAACCACCTTTCCATTATTCTTGGTCCTGGCATTCCCCTACCCTCAGGCATAGAGCCTTCACAGAAGCAAAGGCCTCTCCTACCATTGATGACAGACAAGGCCATCCTCTGCTACATATGCAGCTGGAGCCATGAGTTCCACCATGTCTACTCTTTGGTTGGTGGTTTAGGAATGCCCAAACTACAATCCACAAACCACAAGAAATTCAAGAAGAAGGAAGATGAAAATGTGAATACTTCAATTCTCCTTAGAAGGGGAAACAAAATACCCCTTGAAGGAGGTGGAGAGACAAAGTGTGGAGCAGATATTGAAGGAAGGACACTCCAGAGACTGCACTACCTGGGGTTGCTTCCTATATACAATCACTAAACCCAGACACTATTGTGGATGCCAGCAAGTGCTGGCTGACAGGAGCCTGATATAGCTGTGTCTTGAGAAGCTCTGCCAGAGTCCAACAAATTTTTGTCTTTAAAAACAACAGTTGTGTTTTCTGAAAGAGCTACCCAGAGAGACAATACTAGTGCCTCAGAAAATACTAGGCATATAGACATACTCAAATCCCAGCATTCCTTATGCTGAGGTACGTAGTGTGACCTACAGATGGATGTTTTACATTCTTGAAAAACAGGTTGAACTCTCTTATTCAAATGACCAGAAGCCTGAGGAATACGTACACAGCTAGAACTTTAAGTGATATTGGGAAAGAAACATAGGACTAGATGAAGCTGAATTTATTTAAATGGGTCCATTGGACAAAGATTCAAAGTTTAATGTTGCAGCTTACACAGTTAAAAAAGGGTGCCAATAATTTATTAGTTTATTGGGGGAAGTATGTATGAGCCAAAAGCATGGCTCAGTTTGAAAAAGCTAAAGATATGAATTGGCTTATTATAAAGAGATTAAAAACTCAGGGAAATTGAAATTCTGGAGAGGATTTACCTTATAAAACTACCAATTCTATGTCTGATAGAGGGCTAATATCTTATATATACAAAGAACTCAAGAAATTAGACTTCAGAGAACCAAATAAGCCTATTAAAAATGGGGTACAGAGCTAAACAAAGATTTTTTAACTGGGGAATACCAAAAGTCTGAGAAGCACCTAAAGAAATGTTCAACATCCTTAGTCATCAGAGAAAAGCAAATCAAAACAATCCTGAGATTCCATCTCATACCAGTCAGAATGGTTAAGATCAAAAACTCACATGACAGCAGATACTAGTGAAGTAGTAGAGAAAAGGAACCCAGACACTATTGTAGATGTCAGCAAGTGCTGGCTGACAGGAGTCTAATACAGCTGTCTCCCAAGAGGCTCTGCCAGTACCCAACTAATACAGAAGAAGAGGCTCACAGCCATCCATTGGACTGAGCATGGGTTCCCCCCCATTGAAGGATCTAGGGAAAGGACCCAAGGAGCTGAAGGGGTTTACCAACCTTTAGAAGGAACAATATGAACTACCTAGGACCCTCAGAGCTCCCAGAGACTAGACCACCAACCAAAGAGTTCACATGGTGGGACTCATGGCTCCAGCTGCATATGTAGCAGAGGATGGCCTAGTCGGTCTTCAATGGGAGGAGAGGCCATTGGTCCTGTGAAGGTTCTGTGCCGGTTCTGTGCCCCAGTGTAGGGGAATGCCAGAGCCAGGATGGGGGAGAGGAAGAGTTGGTGATCAGGGGGAGGGGGCAGGGAACAGGGTTTTTTTTCAGAGGGGAAACCAGGAAAGGGAATATCATTTGAAATGTAAATAAAGAAAAATATTTTTAAAAAATTAAAAAAACAAAAACAAAACCAAAAAAACAACTACTAGTCTGCTATGGAAGAGACCAGATAACTTCCCTTTCTTTCTTTTTTTTTTTATTTAGATATTTTCTTTATTTACATGTAAATTTTTCCATTCCCAGTTTCCCCTCCAAAAAACAAAGAAA
>NW_022196903.1:72633930-72711468 GCF_008632895.1 Mastomys coucha
TCACCATCTCTTGATTTTTGGTGATAGATGTTCTTAGTTAGTCTGACCGGAGCTTGTCCTGTCCCTGATGCCCTGCAAGACCCCTGCGACTCGTGAGGCCTGTGCCTCCCAGGTGGCTGCTCCCAGCTTAGGAACTCACCAGAGAGAGGATGGCGGCTCTCACTGGAGACTCCAGGTCCCGGTGGTCCCTGGAGGCAGACTCTCCACGTGCAAAGGAGTGGCAGCTAAGGTCGCTGATCCACCTCTGTTACTTGGAAGCTGAGAGGATCTGGTCCCTGCGGCCTGGCGGCTCCCCTGTGACTCATGGGGCCTGTGCCTCCCAGGTGGCTGCTCCCAGCTTAGGAACTCACCAGAGAGAGGATCAATAAGTTCCCTTTCAATTCCACTGTAGCAACCACTAGTGAGAAGACCATCAGCATTCTGAAATTGCTTGGACATCTCCATTGTGTGTATTCCAAATTTTACAGTGGTGTTGCAATTACTCAATTTTGTCATTTAATATCATTGAGTTTCATTAGATCCTGACAGGGCAAGTTGCATGTAGCAAGTGGCAGTACTGAGTTGTCAAAGGCAAAGGTGAAAGTACTTCCTGCATTGATAGTCAGAAGCAAAGAAATGGTCATTGTGGTCTGAGTGATGAACAACTTGTGTCAGTTAATTAATCACAGTTTTACAAACAATGTTGTTGATTCTGAATAAAGAACTTAAATCCAAAACCAAAGGAAAGCAGCAGTCATCTCATGCTGACATAATCCATCAAAAGTGCCATGTCTCCACTAGCCTCTTGAAAGAGATGGCATGCTAGAATGGCAGAATGCCCTTCTGAAGGCATTAAAGAGTGAGCTAGGTGGGAAAACCATATGGTACTATGACAATGTTCTCCAGAACTGTCCTAGGAAATATCCCCCAATACCTCAAACTATTCCTCACATAGCAAAGGGTTCATGAGTCTAAGTTCACAGTTCAAGAAGTATAAGATACCCCTGCATCATCTTAAATAATGACCCAGCAGCACAGTATTTCTTCTTATTTCAAAAACCTAATAATCTGCTGAAAGTTTGGTTCCAGCACGATGAATGCTTTTATCAGGAGACATCAACTAACTATTTCTGCTGTTTAAATTTTACTTTCTACTATGGGATTCTCAATGTTAAGCTTCTTTTTTTTAAAATTTTCACTTAATTATTAAATTGTTTCCTATACTTTTGGGCTCCATATATGTTTTTGCAGTGAGGTTGCAAATTTTTTTGTAAACAACTTTTGGTTGGATGGTATATTTTAATCCAATCAACTTGCTTATTTTAGATGACTCTATTTTGTTTAATGTGTGTGTACATGAATTTGTGTTTGGATGTGAAGGTATGTATATAATATGATGTATGTGAATGGAACAGAGGAGTCAGGGGACAACTTTGACATTTGATTGTTTCCTAACAGTTGGGCTTCAGGGATTGAACTCAGGTTCCTGGGCTTGCACAATAAACAATTTCATTTTTTGGACCTTCTCCCAACATCTGTTTCTTTACATGGTAAGGTTGAGGCTGTTTACATGTAGAGATATTATTGAGAGAGGCTTGTTAGTTTCTTCTATTTTGTTGCTTTTTCTTTTTGTTTCATTCTTCTTTCTTCTTTTCTTTTTTAGTGGAAATATTATTTCTTTTCTATTTTTTTGTTAGTTTACAGTATTTGGCATGACAAACTCTTTGATCTTTTTGGATCTTATATTCTTCGCATTCTCTTGATTTTGTTTTTTCTATTTATAAGATTTATTTTAATTATGTGCATGTATATGTGTGTATGTGTATGGGGCATGCACACAGGGATACATTGTCTATGGAGGCCAGAAGAGGTCATCAGATACCTTTGTTCAGGAATAGCAGGTGGATTTAAGCCATCTGATGCACTGTAGGTATGGGGAACTGAAGTACTCTTAACTTCATGGTCATCTCTCCAATCTCTTCTGTCTTTATTATAGGTATCTAGGATTTCCTGGAGGATTCTCTGAAATGCAGTCTTAACAATCATGAATTACGTAGTTTTACTCTTCTTTTAAAGTGTTCTGATTTTCTGCCTCAATTTCAAAACATATTTTACTCACTATCATGATTTAATAAGCAGTTATTCTGTTTAGGTCTGTAAATATCTAATTCCTTGATTTCTTGTGTTTCAGTTGTGAGGTGTGACATATTTCAACAAAGAGATTCTTCAAAGGTTATGCTTAGTTGGGGTTCTAAATTCCTCTTGTGCTTAGATATCCTTTTCATTCTCTGAATTTATAAAATTTTAATGCTATAATTTTGTTGATGAGATTTTGTATGCCTTTAATTTTGACAACAGATACTTCTACTTTATGAGTTCTTTAGGTATGTTTTGTTAATCATATTGATGTTAGGATATAATCTTTCCCCCTACTTCTCTACCATTTCATTTTCTCCTATATAGTCTATTACATTCTTAATAATTAATGCTGCTTTTACTTGTTTCAATGAGTTTTTAAATTTATTCTTCTTTCATACTGATCACTATTTTCTTTTCATCCACTCCTCCCAGTCCTTCCTATCTCCCCTCTCCCCCAGATCCATCTAGAAAAGAGCAGGTCTCCCAGGGATATCTATTGAACATGACATGACATATTACAATAAAGCTAGACAAAACTCATATCAAGGCTGGACAAGGCAAAGAGTAGGAGGAAAGGAGTTCCAAGAGTAGGCAAAAGAGCAGAAATATTTCCCACTTTCATAGTTAGGAGTCCCACAAGAACAACAACCCACATAACCATAACATATATGCACAGAACCTAGCTCAGACCCATGCAGGCTCTGTGGTTGCTGCTTCAGTCTCTGTGAGTCCCAATGAGCCCTGCTGCCCTGCTCATTTGGTTCTGTGAGATGTGATCTCCTGGTGTCTTTGTCCCCCTCTGGCTCCTACAATGAGTTTTTAATTTACAATATTTTCAAATAATTGTTAGGATTTCTCTTCTTTTATTGAAAATATAATTATTTCATACAGTATATTCTGATTAAACTTTTCCCTCTACCAGACTCTTTCCATATGGATTCTCTACTTTTGTGTTTCTCATTAGGAAAAAATATCGTGCATATAAGTGATATAATAAATATATATATATATATATATATAACAAGGCAAAACAAAACAACTCAGAATAGGACAATACAACAACAAGAAGGAAGGAAGCCTAAGAAGAGACACGGGAAAGCAATATGCATTGAGGTATCCTACTTTAAGGTCTTGGACTGTTTTATTATTATTTTTTCTTCTTTGTGTGTTCTTTGATTTCTTTAAAGGATTTATTGAGTTCTTTTTAAAGGATGTCCAATGTATTTATACAGGCTGTTTTAAGGTCATTGTTTTATGCTTCAACTATGTTGCAGTTCTCAGGTCCTAATGTAGTAGGTTGCTGGGTGCTTGTGGATGTACACACACAGACACAGACACAGACACAGACACACACACACACACACACACGTTTTTATTTAGTCATCTGTGTTTGTAATTCTAGATGCTGATGATTTCTGGTTTATTCTTTGTTATGTGATGGTTTTATTTTTGATTATTTTGTTTTCTGTTACTTTCTCTTTTTCATAAAAAAGTATGATGACTGTGCTTTACCTGGTATGGAATGCTTCTGGGGTCCTGCCAGGTGTCACAGTAGGGATTCTGAATACAAGTATGACAAGTATCTTCTAGGTATTGGTAGTTGAAACTTAGGAATGAGAGTGGTTGTGAAGGATAGCTAGCAGCAAGGCTCCACAGGAAAGAGGAAAGAAGAATGTTCCACAAGGGTATACTAAGTTCTCTGGGAATGTGGGCAGAGAGAGAGGATAGGCCTTAGTAGATAGTCTGCTAGAGAGCTAGAGATGATACTAGAGTATATATGGAGAGAAGGGATGATGGAAATCTAAAGCTAGCCTATCTACTTCCCTGCCCTACTTATTTTATAACAGGCTTGGCTTGGTGTGTTCACACTGAATATTTGCTGAAGTTGAGGTTGAGACAAGAGTATTGTACTGGCTAGTTTTTGTCAACTTGACACAAGTTGGAGTTATCACAGAGAAAGGAGCTTCAGTTGAAAAATGTCTCCATGAGATTGAGCTGTAAGGCATTTTCTCCATTAGTGATGAGTGGGGAGGGCCCCTTATGGGTTGTACCATCCCTGGGCTAGTAGTCTTGGGTTGTATAAGAAAGTAAACTGAAGATGCTAGTGGAAGCAAGCCAGTAAGAAACATTCTTCTATGGCCTCTGCATCAGCTTCTCTGTCCTGACCTGTTTGAGTTCCAGTTCTGACCTTCTTTGGTGATGAAGAGCAATTTAGAAGAGTGAGCTGAATAAACCTTTCGCTCCTCAATTTGCATCTTGGTCATGATGTTTAGTACAGGAATAGAAACACTGAATAACACGAGGATAAATGAGGGAAGAAATTGCAGGGGAAGATCTATATCATCCAATGAAGATAGGGGCTCAGAGGAAAGGGAAGCCACAGCAGATGCTCCAATAGTTGCAGGAGAATATTTGTATTATCCAATGAAGAAAAGGATAGTGAGACAAGGGAAGCCACAGTAGATATATTTATTTGTAGCTGGGAATGAGACTTTGGAATTCAATTAAAGGACTTCTTTTCAGGCTTTTAGTTTTCTTGATGAATGTCTTCTATCTGTCTCTGTCTGTCTGTCTCTCTGTCTCTCTCTCCCCCTAACACTTTCCTTCTTAGTCATTTTCCTGATTTCTTCATGAAGATTTACTCTTTCTTCCCTCTAGATTTCTTTGCAATATTCATTCTTTTGCTTGTGTATATGCTCTCAAAATTTATTGAAGAAGATCATAAATGAACAACTACCTTGGAAGTCAAGATCTCAGTTTTTTAGAAAATTGGAAATTGATCTGCCTCAAGAACCAGCTGTACAACTTCTGGGCATATATCCCAAGGATTATTATACCATAAGGGCTCTTATTCAACTATGCTCATAGCAGCTTTATTCCTTATTGCCCAAAAATTGGAAACAACCTAGATGTTCCTGAACAGAAGAATGGAGAAGGAAATGTGGTAGGTTGTACACAATGGAGTATTACTCAACTGTTAAAAACAATGACATCATAAAATATGCAAGCAAATGGATGAAACTAGAAAAAATATCATCCTGAGTGAAGTAACGACTCAGAAAAACAAACATAGTGGGTATTTACTTATAAGTGGATATTAGCTGTAAAATAAGAGAGAATCAGGTTATAGTCCAAAGACCTGGGAAGTCTAAATAGTAGGAAAGAGGTCTTAAGGAGAGCACAGTGATCTCATTGGGAAGTGAAAGTAGAACAGATTTTGGGGATGGACCAGGGATGAGTGGGGTTGGGAACAAGAAAGATCAAGTACTAGGGAGGGAAGGAAAAAGTATTCAGAGAAATGAATTAAATAGGGAGGCATTTGGAGTCTAGCGCGATGACAACTCTGTGGAATCTACCAGACTAACCTAAACAAAGACTCCTAATAATGGGAGACACAGAGCCTGAACTGGCCACTTTCTGTTACCAGGCAAAGTCACAAGTGAAGAGATTTTGATGCCAACAAAACCACAAAATTATCTACCTGCAGTTTGTTCTCTCTACAGTGCTCTTGGACCAGATCTTTGCAGAAGAGGACAGAGAGACCAGGAACTGATGTGAGCAGATACAGAGTACCATAGCCAAACATTAAGGGGAGCTCAAAGAGTCCTGTGGGGGAAAGGGAGGAAGGACTATAGGAACTAGAAAAAATCAAGGACATACCAAGAACTTGTGGCCAAAAGAATCAAGAGATTGGAAATCTTGGGAACACATAAAGATCAGGGATCCCCTAGAGGTTTGACCAATGTCCTCTGCAGATATGTTATGGCTGAGTAGCTGGGTTTTCTTGTAGAAATACTAACAGTGTGAGTAGGATCCATCACTGACTCTATTACCTACAGGTGAGACCTTTTCCCTTCCACTTGGGTACCCTGTCCAGCTTTGATGTATGATATGTGCCTGGTCTTTTGTAGCTTTTTAAGCAGCATTAGGTTGCTATTCATTAGAGGCCTGGTATTTTCTGATGGGAGACAGGGGAGGTTGTATCTGGGGGATATGGGATGAGGGTTATAGGTGTAGAAGGTTTGAAAAGGTAAAAGAGGGGCATAAGAATAATATAAAAATGACAGGAATAGTAGGTAGATTACCACATCTACTCTTAAACTACTAGAACTACCATTGGCCAAAAATCTTACATCAGTATAGGCCTTTGCATATTAATACAAAAAATTGAGGTTATATCTTATATTGGTCTACATCTTTGAATATTGCTATACATTGAAGTTATATTTTTATGCTGGAATAGACCTTTATATATTCATACAAAATTTGAGGTTATTTTTGTTATAATATACTCTATATTATGATTCAATTCCTATATAGACTTTGGATTTATGCAACTTTTTTGAAGATGTAATATAAAGTTCTAGTTCCTGTTTTTAGGGTGCTATTACAAACTGGTTAGGATAATTTAAAAGTGCATATTAAAAGTCAGGCAGTCAAATTCATGGTCATATTAGATACTAGACTAGTTTATTACAAAAAACATACTTTCTAAGTTAACAGAAGGTAAATAGCTAAAAATAATTTTGCCTATTCACACATGCTATGGTACTTAAAGATGGTTTTATTAATTTAAGGTATTTTTGACATTGATACATGTCAGCACCTGGCTGTACCCCATTCAACTTGGAAGAATATTATGAGCATCCAAAAAACCTCCAATAGGTGATAGCTTTAATTATGGCAAGCTAACTACTAAGCTGAGAAAATGTCCTAACTTTATCTGAAGATAAGGTGCTGCCCGAAATGGATGCAGGCAAAGTTAACCCCTAAGCACTGCCAAGAGGAGGTAAACAACTCCTTCATAATTCCTGCTTCACAATCATGTCTTTCAGATATGCTACTCCAGAAGTCTTAAGAGAGATACTTCAAGTGTTATAGAGGATTTTGGGGACTATCCAATCAAACAGGTGCTGGCCATTTCTATGGTTTTGGAAGCTGTTTTCTTGTAGTTCCTGCAAACTCAGGTAAAATTTATTCCTTTTCAAGTCTCTAATGGGGCTGAAGACAAGATAGTCATAGTCTCACAATTAAACTTAAATTACAAAGGATCTAAAAAAGTATTTTAGGGCCGGGCGGTGGTGGCGCACGCCTTTAATCCCAGCACTTGGGAGGCAGAGGCAGGTGGATTTCTGAGTTCGAGGCCAGCCTGGTCTACAGAGTGAGTTCCAGGACAGCCAGGGCTATACAGAGAAACCCTGTCTCAAAAAACCAAGAAAAAAAAAAGTATTTTAGGGTCAAAGGAAATATTTTAAGGTAAATATAAATTATGAAATTTAGAGGATGTAAAGTTTAAGTTTTAAGAAGGTATTTTAAGATTGATAAATGAAGGTTAGAAAATCTAGAAGGTGTTTTATGAAAGTTGGAAGAAATTGTAAACCAGTATTTTAAGGTTGGTAATTGTAAGTTATTACAGTTAGAGAATTTAAATGCTTAAGATGGTAATAAGAAAATAATTTAAATAGAATACTCTGAACTTGCGAATATAGGATAGATAATACAATGCTTTCTTCTGTTACCAAATATAGATGGATTGAACTTTTTGAATGTAAATCCTACCCAATAGTTTTCAATAGTAGAAGAAAGAACCTTTCTTGACAAAATGTGGAAATATTAGAGTTTGTTCTGGCATGGCCATGAATTCAAATACTAAATATTGGCCCCCAAGATCTGATTGCCCCCAATGAAGAGATTCATATTTATACAAAGTGATACTATGTAAACCCTGTTCCCAAATTTAAAATTAATTGTATAATAATAGGCTAAAGACTGTGATTGGGAAGTAGAGAGAGAGAGACAGGGTTTGAAGATTAACTGAGGGTTCTGAAGAGAGATCAGAGGAAGAGGAGAAAGGATGAAGAAAGGAAATCAATATAAGAAGAAGTCAACATTAAAGGAGATGTACCATGAGCACATGGTCAGAAAAAACAGCATGTAACAAGGGACATATGACTGTAGTGTAAGTTAGAATAACTCAAAACCTTCCTAACCTAGGCTTACAACTTACAAATAAAATACCAGGACTGTGTGTCTTTTTTATAGGCTATCTAGAATATACAATTTACTTTATTGACATTGTTCCTTATATGATCATGTAGCATTTATATTTGTTATATAATAACAATTATTCTTTATCCATTAACATGAAATAATTTTTTCTATAGAATATTCTTTTTCTGTTTTTCTTCATCTGTTAGTATATTTACCTGGAAATTTATGAAAGTCAGATTTCCTTTTTGTCTGTTTACATGTTCCTAGATGACTGAGATTAATGAATTATTTGAAATGTTAATGCAGACAGTTATTCATTTTACATATGCCAGTATCTTACCAGCACTATTCTGGTAATGTTTGATATATTTAACTGAAGAAAAGTCCTTACGAAATTTTAGGAGATACAAGCAATACAAATAAAGTCTTTTGGTTAAGTTTATATAAGTACACTGCTGTTATGACCTTCATAGGACCTTAGTAATTTTAGTATATCGCTGGGTATTTTCTTTCTTTCCATCAACCTAGCGTTGTGGGTTTAAGAATTATAGGGCTCAGATAATTGTTAACTAGCTCCACTGTCTATTTCAGATCTATAAATTTTCATTTTGTGACCATTTTTGTCTTTGAATACCCCCATATCTAAATGTCTTTTTATTCCTAAATTTATTAATTTGTTTCCTATCACATTTGAATAAAGTTAAGCTGATTTGATACAAAATGACTTCATGTCTCAGATTTGGAGATTTTGAGCCATGACAGGAATTTAAGTGATATTCTTCAACTGATCTCTACATCTTGTAATAAAGTCATATTACACATTCTCAGACAGAATGATGAGTCTAAAGTTGAATTAAGAAGAAAATTAATGACACTTGTTGGGACATTGATTTTATGATCTATTTCATTTCTTCAAAAATATTAAAAATGAATCATATATCTGTCTCCTACTATGCTACTGTTGCTTGTGCATATTTGATTCTCTCCTTAGGGCTGAGGACATGAATAATAAGTTATAGAAGGTAATATGTATCTATGATATTACCTTTCCCTCTAGATTGCACTTTCTAGTGTTACTGGGTCATTTACTTTTTGTATTTGCAAACTGAACACTGCCAAGAAAGGTTTCAATATTAAAAAAAAAACCACCTAGTGTAGACAACATTTTGTATGGTCATGAATGTAATTTGTGTATTAAAATCAGCTTGCTTAATGATACAAATGTCAAGAACACGTGCCAGTGATAGGAAAATCTTCTTTGAAAGTGTGCCGTGAGAATTAAATAACCAGAGGCAGAAGAATGAAAAGGGATAATTTTCTCAGTCAAAGAAATAGGAACTGTATTAGTGAATTACATTTAAGATAAAAAATGTGAAGGTACTTTAAAAGCCAATACAAGAAAAATGTAAAGTATGTAAATGTAAAATGTAAAAACATGTTTCAAAGTAGGCATGCTCAGGGACATTTTTGCACATGACCCCATAGCTCAAAAAATGGAGGAAAAAAATTAAAAATTAGTATACTAATAAGCTGAAAGCTCATAAATGAGACAAATGAGAGTAAAGAGATGAAAGAGATGAAAGAGATGAAAGAGAATGAGAGAAAACATATTTAGATCATACATCTGACAGGGACTTAACATTAACCACAACATATAAGAAGAAAATAAAATGAACACCATGGGCAAATACAGGTATTGCTTCAAGGAAAACATACAGGTACACATCTAAAATGTCAAGTTTTGCAAATGGATAAGATTTTTCATTTGTCTTAATATAGTGAAATAATACATACAAATAACAACACATAAGAGAGAAATGAGTGTTGTTCAGGTTGAAACTTCATCATTTCAAGGAATACAAAGAAAGAGCTCAGACATATTCACCATCAAGAACAAAGTGAAATGAACACAAAGTTGACCACCTTTATGTTTGCTTGTGCTTGCATCCTCTAACTAGGGAATGGTATTGCTCATAGTGGACTAGTTCTTCTTATATTAACTTAGCTAAGACAATCCCTTAAACAAAACTACACAACAATCCCAGGAAGAAATGCTCTCATCAAGACTATTTAACCACATAATTCTCGGGAGATAATTAGAGACTATCACATCATAAAAATGCAAATCAAAATCCTAGTTAAAAATATTATACTCCAGTGAGGACAGTTATTATAAAAAAGAACAAAAACTTTACAAATGTTGGCAAAATTAGGAGAGAAAGGAATACTTATTGTTGATATGAATTTCTAGTACAGCCAATATGAAAGAAATTTATGGAAGATCATCAAATCAGTAATATTTCTATAAGATCCCATTATGTATCTACTATATACATCCCAAATAAATAAAATCAATGTATTGTATAGGTACATGCTCTTTCGTTTTATTGTAGTAATAGAATTTATAAGACAGAATGGAAACAATCGTTATGTCCCAAGCGTTTTCAGCTGAAGAATGAGTATAAACCAGTGTTTTAAGTATACCTTGGAATTTAACTCAGATACTAAAAAACAAAACTGTTGCACTCAAAGACAGAGAGGGCTAGGTACTATCTTGTTGTCTGAAAAATATGAGGCACAAGAAAGACAAACTAATACTTTTGCAGGGTAAAAGTAATAAAGTAGCATTTCAGACATTTGGATCCTGAGGTGAATATATGGTAGGGAGGGGTGAATACTAATAAAAAGCTGTAATTAAATTATAGTTACTCAGAAGCAATAGTTTATGTCAAAGAAAATACTTGCAAATTAAGTGCTTGTAAGCAAGTATACACTATGTTTATGCATGACAGTAGGGATATTTTAAATGGTTGTATAATATCCAAGTGATATATTTTTATAGATAGCATGATTTAAATATTATACAGTAAATATATGTGTTAAAATATGTGTGTCCCAAGAAACTGTATAATACTTGATGATTTCTTGGGATGCATAAAAAAATCTAATTTTTAGGATCTCATGAGGATAAAACATTTTATATGAAAGAAAATAATTTAAACTTAATTTTAAATGGTTATAATTCTATACTACCAATTTTATTTGGAAAATTTTTCATTATAAAATGTTTTTATTTCCATAATTAAACCAAGTGAATGAATCTAAAATAATTCCTTAATATTATTTAATATACAAACCACATTCTAAGAAGTTAAGCTTTCTCTTTTTCTCACTCTTACTCTCTTGCTCTCACTCTTGCCCTCTCCTGTCATTTTCACAAACACCTTTATATGCATATAGACACACATACAAATGTGCACTTATCCATGCATTATAAAATAAATTGGAGAAAATTTAATTTGTTTTAATAGTTCAAGTGATAGTGAAATATTTAGCATTCAATCAGAAAAATAATTTTAAGATATATTCTTTTATATGTGTAGTGTGTGTGTGTGTCTGTGTGTGTGTGTGTGTGTGTGTGTGTGTGTGCATGTGTATGTGTGTGTGTGTGTGTAAATTAGAGGAAACCTCATGGGAGTTGGTTCTGTCCTTCCATCAAATTGCTCTCAGGGTTAGAATTCATTGGCTACAAGTCAACCTACCTGCTGATACATCTTGCTTGTCCATTTCTTTGAGGGTTTCTAGAATATTTTCTATGTATTGAAACTCAGCTGTCATAGACCCATAAAAGTTATAAAATATTCAACTCATTCTTCTAGATTAAACCTCTAACACCAATATTGGCTTCTGCTTGTGATAAGCAGAGTCATGTGCTATATTGTATAATTTCTGAGATATTCATCTTGGCATTTAGAAAATGCCTTTATATTGTTTAAGGACAAATAACTACATTCTTTAGTGTCAGCAACATAACTCTCAGAAGAGCTAAAAGCCTGTGTGCTCATATATGTTTGGGTTAGAATCACCAGTGTTGAATCCTACCTTCTTTCTATAATTGAAACTAGCATTTACATGGTTTGATTTTGTATAAATAACTTCCTTAAATTTAAGGTTAATACACAGACCACTTTTGAAGGAGAGAAATATGGTCAAGAACAGGTATAAAGGTCAGGCAAATTCACACATGAAAAGTCAAACTTCAGGCAGAGAATATGATGATGTGGTGGGAATGAGTGGCCAGTGGGAACCTCGCTGAATCCCAGTGACTCATACGCAGGGTTGGTGTATTCCTGCCAGAAGGAAGGGACATTGGATAGTTTTAAAGAATAGGTAACTGTAAGGTTGTTAGCCTATATCTACTCTACCACTGGGCATGGCTTTTTGGGGAGGCAGAACATGGGAAGTTTGACTGAGCTTATTCCACAGTGTCACCAGGGTGAGTTCTGGGCAGGAGAAAAGTGAGGAGGCACCACTCTGGGGTTGGAAAGTGCAGTCTGCAATGTGGAAAAGCCTGAGCTGGTTCCGGGTCCCTGAGCCTCTGAAGAGGCTGTGGCCATGGTGTTCTTAGGCTCTTGAATATCCCAGAGCCACTGGGAGTCTCAGAGAACAGAGTCATGGCCCGAGGGCTGGGGACAGTGCCTAGCCTGGGGCTGGGGGGCAAATAACAGGGATCTCAGACTAGCCCCAGTGGGAAATTTTCCCTATCTTGGTGAGGCAGGCTTGGTTACCGATTGTGGCTGGAAGCACAGAGAGGCCTTCTACCTAGTGGTTGCGGCTCTGTAGGCAAAGGTCTTCTTCATGGCTCCTAACTGCAGATAGTGATGAAAAGAGACAGTCTGTGTTCGCAAACAGTTTATTGTCATCACGGAAAATTCATGCTTAAAACTATACCACAGGGTGGATCTGAGATTAAATACCTTTTGCAGGGAGGCGTGATTGGGAAGGAAAGCTTATTGGCTAAGCCCTTCAAGTCTTTATGAACCTCATTAGCATGGAGAAGTCTGTTTTGAGCCTACATGCCCACAGGACATGTTTCTTTTACATGAGAAGCATGGCATGTTTTCCAAGTCAGGAGTCTGGCAGGGAGCTGGGAGTCACTTAAGTCTCAGTTATGAGTCCATTGAGTCTCTGGTTCTCCACCTGCTCTACCTTAACAAACCTCCTGGCATGGTTTTAAGTGCCACAGGTAACCTATGTTAGATGATGCCCCTGTGTAGAGAAATATACAGAGCTGAATTAATTGATTATATACTATTTATTAGACAGCCTCTCTTTGGTGTTTCATTCATTTGAAAATGAGAATTGCCAAGACTGAGAAATGTATGGCCTTTAAGAGTACTTGTTGCTTTCTTAGTATAACTGGGATGGAGTCACATTACCCACATAGGGACTCTGTGGAACTCAAGTTCCCCTCTCTTCTGCACATACATAGTGTGCAGAAATACTTGCAGGTGAAAGTCTCCTACACGTAGATCAAACGTAAGTCTTTTAAAAAGAAATAAAAGTTGAGGTACAGAAAAACACTAAGTATTCCATAGGGTCATGTATATTTATAGTCTAGGTTATGATTTCAAAATAGGGTTTTAGAGGAGGGATATGCTTACTAAATGAAACATATAAAACTAATCTAAAAATATGAACAATATACACATTTTTGTGTTGATATTTATTTTTAAAATTAATGCCAAAGCTTTCCTGGAAGGAAGCTGAGGACATGTTCTTAAAATACCTTAACTCAAAGAACTAAATATGCTGCCTGGTTGAGGTGGAAGGAAAACCACAGTAAGGAAGTTGAAAAAAAATATCCATAGCTTAGAGTGGGAACAAAAAGAGAACCTCAGGCTTTGAAATAGACACATCAGAAACTTAGGAAAGTATAGGATCAACTTAAAAACAAAGTTTGATCTTCTGGTCAAGACACAGTTTCTAGGGAAGAGAGACAAAAAAAGGATCCAACACATTCTTTTAACCTACATGGGGTCAGACAAGAAAGATACAAAGTTAAGAAAAGAGGTGAATTTTTTTTTTAAATGGAGATCAACTTTCCAGAAGCAGAAAGGTACACACTTTGTTGAAGTGACACACTGTAAAAAGTTTCTTTTAGGTAGAAAAGAATGGCCATAACATGCTAACACTACATTCTTTTGAATTTGCTGCGATGATTAATTTTTTTAGCCACAATTTTCTACAGAAGCTCAGGTTAGACTGATGCTTTTCACAACCTGGGGACTTACCACACAATTAACTCATTGATGTTTTCATTGAATTCCAGCCAGAGAAAAGTGGAAGATGACTTGTTAGAATTCTTTTTATGAACTATTTTAATGAGTTGAGAAAATTTTATTAATATTTTATTTGTTTAAATTCAGATAGTAGAATAATAAAAATCAGAAAGAGTAGCTAGAAGGGAAGCTGAGAGGGTGAGGAATTTTGCTGTGCAGAAATCAGGGTTCTGGAATTTCGATTCCTAAAATCCATGTAAATGCTAGGTTGGTATGGCAACCAACCTGTGGTCCCTCTGGAAGGGTGGAGCAAAGATGGAGTCATGGGATCCCTTGAGCACAAGGCTGTCTAGACTGCCAAATCCATGAGCATTGGCTCACACAGGAAACTGCATCAGGATGTAACACACAGAGTTAATGATCAACATCTGAAGTTAGTATACATCCCTCTTATGTGCACATACATCTATACACAGACATGTGCACAGACATTGGAACACATATACATTCACACAAACACACAATGCAAAAGTAAGTGAAGAAAAAGATCTATTTTTTTTGTGTTTTTTTTTAATGATGAAATTAGCTAGGGACTGAATATTATATGGACTGAAATATTTGAATTTGGAGAGTACATTGTTCAAAGAAGGGTGAGCTGGGAAGAAAGAATGCCCCATTGTGGTGGATACCATACTGAAATGTAGGGGAAGTAAGTGGAAAAAGAGGAGGATGAAGAGGAGGAGGAGGAGGAGGAGGAGGAGGAGGAAGGATGCTTTCCTTTTAACAAGCAACTTTAATGCTGCCATTTTAGAAGTTAACCCATGGCTTTGAGATTTTACAGGAGAATTCACTCTATTGATTCTGCTCTGGATGAGTCAATGGCTCTGGATTGATGACTGTGCCTCTCATTAAAAGGGGTTTTTCTTGTCCCTTTCTATATATCTGAAACATTTACAAATGAAGGCATGAATTTTAACATATAAACTGGGCTTCATCTGCTAACAATTTCATTTGTCCTCACAAGGCTTTCTTAATGCTTATTTTGTGCACTTTAAGGAGTATATACCAGCTATTTGGATTTTAATAGAATAAAAATAATTTTTGTACTTCTTAACCTGTCATCTTTTTCCTCAGCATTTGTAAAAAGAAAGCAATGCACAAAGGTAAGGTTACTACACATTATACATCCTGTTCTTTGTATTGCATTTATATTGTGTGTATGTTTGTTAGTGTGCACATACTGTGATGGGTATAGTGATGTGAGGATGGCCTGCAAAGTCAGTTCTCTTCTTCTACTGTTCAGGTGCCAGGAATCCAGCTTAGCTCATCATGTTTTGTGGAAGTACTTTTTCCTACCAAGACATCATGTTCATCCTATGATACTTTTTAAAGGCAATTTTGAAGGCTGTATAGTATTGGTACTATTGATTGGACAATATTTGGATTTAACAAGTGTTGAATTGTGGAAATCTGATCAATACAAATGTCCTCCACCATTGAAAGCCAAGAACTATTTCTCCCAGGTATCATTAATAAAAAGGTCCTCTAGCATTTGCAAACACCTCTAATGCAGTGGTCTTTAAAGTACCTTCATTAAGAACATTCAATTTATTGTCAATGTACATTTAAAGTTCAATGAAAACATCTTTGAAGCAGAAATCAGAATAATAACAGTTGGATAACTGTTAACTGTTAATTTGGATGGGATAAAGGAGGCTGGAATGAAGCTGCCAGGTATACTTTCCAAAAATCCTACTGAAATAGAAATGTAAAAAAAAAAAAAAAAAAAAAAAAAAAAAAAAAAAAAACTGGAAAACACCAAAAAAAGTCATTGAAAATGAAAAAAAAAACAATTAATTTTCAACAATGAATACCATTAGTTTTCAGTTAGAATCTCTCATCTCTTTGTGCATGTATTTTTCAATTCCCGCATAAAGGGTATAACTAACACCAATAATATTAGTTGCAACTACTACTTCCATTAAAGACATAATAAAAAAGTCTTTGATTAAGACTCTCAAACATGACAGGAATGTGGATTTTGCCCATAGAATGTTTTAATAATTTGGAATGAGTTAACAGAACATCTCCAGTGCTAACAAGAAAGATGCAGGCAGCAAGAGGATCTCAAGTCATGCTGGGAGTTTGCCGTTTTAGTGGCTAGCACTTGGTATATTCTCATTAAAGAATAAATAAGTATAGTAAGTAAAGAATGTTTTCAGAGGACATTTAAAACTGTGCATTTGCTTTAGGGGGGCAAAAGAGAAACACAGTAGAATAAAATATTTTCAACTTGTAATTTCTTCTCAAATTTGTTTTATTAAATAAATTTGACTACCTTTTCTATAAAATAATTTATTGAAATTAATTATATTATTATTTAAAATATCTCCTTTCCCAGGTTCCCTTCCAAGAAATAAAATAAAATAAAATAACAAAAACTGAAACAAACCTTTGTTCCCTCCCCCCTCCCCATGCCCACCACCCCATCCCCTCCTGCTTACTGGTCCTGGCATTCCCCTACACTGGGGCATACAACCTGCACAGGGCCAAGGGTCTCTCCTCCCATTAATGACCAACTTGGCCATCCTCTGCTATACATATGCTTCTAGAGCCATTAGTCCCACCTTGTGTACTCTTTGGTTGGTGTTTTAGTCCCTGGGAGCTCTGAGGATATTAGGTAGTTCCTATTGTTGTTCTTTCTAAGAGGCTGCAGACCCTTCAGATCCTTGGGTTCTTTCTCTAGCTCCTTCATTGTGGACCTTGTACTCAGTCCAATGGATGGCTGTGAGTCTCTACTTCTGTATTAGTCAGGCACTGTCAGCCTCTCAGGAGACAGCTATATCAGGCTCCTGTCATCCAGCACTTGCTGGCATCCACAATAGTGTCTAGATTTGATGATTAAATATGAGAAAGATTCCCAGGTGGAGCAGTCTCTGAATTGTCCTTCCTTTAGTCTCTGCTCCAGAGTCAGTGTCTTCAATTCCTTCCATGGGTATTTTGTTCCCCCTTTTAAGAAGAAATGAAGTATCCACACTTTGGTCTTCCTTCTTCTTGAGTTTCTTCTGGTTTTTACTTTTTGTATTCCATTCTTCTGGGCTAATATCCATTTATCAGAGAATGCATATCATGTGTGTTCTTTTGTGACTGGGTTACCTCACTCAGGATGATATTCTCCAGGTCCATCCGTTTTGCCAAGAATTTCATAAATTCATTGTTTTTAATAGCTTAGTAGTACTCTATTGTGTAGATGTACCACATCTGTATCCATTCCTCTGTTGAGGGACATCAGGGTTGTTTCCAGTTTCTGGTGATTATAAATAAGGCTGCTATGAGCATAGTGGAGCATGTGTCCTTATTACATGTTGGAGCATCTTCTGGGTATATACCCAGGAGTGGTACATCTGGGTCCTCTGGTAGTACTATTTCCAATTTCTGGAGGAACCTCCAAACTGATTTCCAGAGTGGTTGTACCAGCTTGCAGTTCTACCAGCAATGAAGGAGTGTTCCTTTTTCTCCACTACCTCACCAGCATCTGCTATCACATGAGTTTTTTATCCTAGTCATTCTAACTGGTATGAGGTGGAATCTCAGGGCTGTTTTGTTTTGCATTTCTCCAATGACTAAGGATGTTGAACATTTCTTTAGATGCTTCTCAGCCATTCGGTGCTTCTCATTCATCCAGAGCCATCATATTTGTCCTAGAATGGTTGCTGAGTGCTTAAGATCACTTGCTACTCTTCCTGAGACCTGGGTTCAGTTCACAGCACTTGCAATGAGAGGCCTCCATCTGTCTGCAACTCCACTTCCAGGAGATCCACTGCTTTCTTCTGGCTTCTACAGCAACTGGAAATATATAAGATATGCATACATACAACCAAGTAGAAACACATGTACATGTATGAAAGTAAACAACATTTCAATAGAACAATCTATATTTTAAACCCTGAAACATGTAATTGTTTCTTTGACTGGTAAAAGAGACTTTTCAGTTGGAACAAAGTTATAATGTGTACTGGAATGTAATGGCAAGGTCTGTATAATCTCATGTTTCCTATAAGAGGAAGAATGCAAGTCAAATGGAGTAAAACATACGCAAGCTGAGTCCGAGAATGAAGACATACTGCTGTGTTTGGTGATGGAGAAACATGGCACTGAAAGGAACACCTGATGGGGTGAAGCTGGAAAAAGGACATGCAAAGCTGCTTCTGCTGCAGTCTTAGAAACTCACTAGATCGAAAATGAGGTATCACCCTAGTCCTGAGGTCAGAGCACTCTCTGAAGTCAAGTTCTCTGCTTGTGGGAATGGTGCACAGGGAGCTGTGGAACAGGTAGGTGGACCTGCTGGTTATAGATGGAGATAGAAAGGACCTTGTCCCAGCTGCTCTGCTGTTTCTGGGGCTCCTCCTGGCTGGTCTCATCTTAGAAAGTCACTGAAGAGAAAATGGAGATCTCACCTCAAGATAGTTCTTTTATTTGGGCAGCTCTGTGTCATTACGACACCTATAAAAACAGAGTATGTGCGTGTATAGTCAGTATATTTAAAACTTAAAAAAATAAATTGGCAAAAGGGAAAGTGAATCAAATTATGTTGTCTTTCATGACTGAAACGTTTTTTTTAAAGAAAAATGGACACATACTACCTCACCTTGTTAATTACATATAGAAACCTCCAAGAGACTTCAGAAGTAATGTTAGACATTAGTGATATTGCTATCAATATGACAAATTAAATCGTTCCTTTTGTTTGTATTCTTCGAAATTCCTCTAGTGACATTTGTTAATTAGAGATTTTAAAAGGAGAAAGAATAACAATTCTTTGCAGTTGTTATTTGTGGTTATGTACAGAGAAAAGCCACTATTATATGTGAAAACTATTAAAACTGTCATATGAATTTATAAATTCTGGCAGGAAAAGGCAATATAAGCAATTCAGTTTTTATATGCAAGCCTGGCTAATTAAAAAAGTGAAAATTTACAAGGATGTCACTCATGATCGCCATACAGTAGCAAAGTCAGTAAATGGTGTTATCTTTGAAGAACGCAGATAAACAAGGAAGAAAGCCAGAATTATGTGGAAAACAATAGAGGAATGAAGTAATTTTTTTCTCCAGGACTAATTACAGTAAAGCAGAATAATGAAGAAAAGTTATGTATATTAGAAATCCAGGTGTCCTTTTCAAACAATTAAATCTGAAATGTAAAGTAATATCCATTAAGAACTAAGTAGGATGTCTCCAATTCACATAAGAGAGTAATTATCTAAAAATAGCCAGATAAGCTTGGTGTGTGTGTGCATATGTGTATGTGTGTGTCTGTGTGTGTGCCTTTGTGTTTATCTCAGCATGTGTGTGGAGATTAGAAGCAACTCTCAAGATGCAGTAAGTTCTCTCCTTCCACCATGTGGATCTCAGGGATCAAACTCTTGATCAGGCTTAGTGGCAGAAACCTTAACCTGCTGAGACATTCTGTTTGTCCAACATGTACACATTTATTTACCAAAATTTGCCTTCAACATATTAAAAATAACAATAAATTCGAGTAAGATTTTTTTCCTAGATCCCATGCCCAGGGATTGCTTTTCCACAAATGATTCTTGCCTCGAGTCATCAATGTCTGCTAATTTGATATCCACACAGATCCCTGGATTATCTATCTATCTATCTATCTATCTATCTATCTATCTATCTATCTATTTATCTATCAATCATTTATCTCTCTGTTCATCTGTCTATCTCTCAGTTTATCTCTCTATCTATCTATATCTATATCTCCCCTTTTCCCCAAACCTCCATTGTTTTCTCCCGTTTTCTTTCTTTTCCTCCATGCTTTTGCCACAAAGTCTACAAATGTGTCCCTATTTGACTATGAACATGGTAGAGATAATTTCATATTGATATTCTGCTATTTCCAGATTACTTCTTTTAACATCTAAGCAGACTATTAAGTGAAGTCTGTGCCATTATAATTCTTTGTTAAGCTTAAATTTATAAGACTAACATTACTTTAAAATTCCATAGAACTATTTTGTAACCAGCAACTGTGCAATCTACGGGGTGAGATTTATTATAAAAAGTGGTCTTAATCTCTATATTGAAGACTCTTATGTGGCTAACAAGTCTTGAACCTTACATATAGTTGCATGGCACAATTCTTGGGATTCATGAACAAATTTCTACTTAGCCCAAGTAGGAAACCTATGACAGACAAAATAATAGTACTAACAAAGTCAATCTTAGTAAGCTGAAGGTGATTTGGGGGATTGACATTAGGTCATGATATTTGCCAGATGACCCTTAAATACAAGAGGATGTGTATAGAATTATGCCAGAATACTTTTATATTCCAAGAAGAATTTCCTTGGCCAACTGTCATGTTCTTTACAATTATCTTCTGGGAGGAAGTTCAATTAGCAACTTATAAAAAGCTGGTCTTTGTTAGTAAGGAAAAATGCAAGTATTAGACTGGTATCTTACACACTATGTATTTTGTAGCCAGTATAATATAGCTAAGAATAAAGACTTCGCACTTTGCTTTCCGAATAAGAATAATCTGCTTCTTTTGTTATTCTTCATTTTTGTGCTTCTGGTCTCCTCAATCGTGATCCTTCACAGCAAACCAATGAACTTATTGGAGTTATGTACAGAAGTATGGATGTGAGGTTATGTTCAGTAATAGATAACTCAAAGGCAGTTGTATCATAGAAATCCCACTGAAGCATTGCTAACTATATATAAAATCTCCATTTCTGGAGAGTTGTGTTTGATTTGCCTTCTGCTTGGTAAAGGACCTTGTAAATCTTATGTTCATCCTTAATGAGATGTGATTTTTTTTCTTATTTCCTTAACTTTATGAGTCCCCCTATAGGATGAAATATTTCAGTTCAGCAGAAATAGCTATATGACATGTTATGCATTATGAGCTTTGGAAACATAAGATTCAATTGCTTACCCCATCCATGGGTATGCATTCTGCAAAGCACTCAAATCTAAAATTCTATGTCTCTTTATTCTCTCTCTTTTGATACTCTTTATATTTGTTTATATTTTATTCTTATATAATAGTATCGTCATTTTCACATGTAATAATACATCATATCATATAAATAGCAGTGCTAACTCCCAAAGTCTTTCTTAGTTTGAGAGTTATAATTAGCTTCAATCTTCTTGAACAAAGTAAATGCAAACTATATTGGATTTTAATTTAGAATGCTATTTCATAGTTGATTTAAGTACTAAAATGTTATACACAAATTGCACTTTTAGTCAAATGACTCTGAAGTATTTTTTGAAGTGTATAATTAAAATATTCAAATGTGTCCTGATAAGCCACTCTCCAAGGCTCAGAAGTGCTTCAGAAGGTGACTTGGCAAAGCCTCAAGTGCTGACTTCCTCTATTCTTGTGTTTCACAGCACCTGGTAGACACTTTGAATAATTTGTTTTGAAGTACTTCAAGGAAGATGTATAACTCATTGGAGTTAGTCTAGTTGGTATTTTATAGGCATTTACAAGTAGGGCATATTTTCAAATGAGTGCACCTCATTACTTTTAGTAAGGGCAGGCATGTGCTATTGTGAGAGAAGCTAAACCCAACTTTCACTGCCATGTATGATTTGATAAATGTGTTTTTATTATGCACACAATTATTACTATCTCATCACAGTAAAGACGTTTAAGCTCTTGGCTTTTGTTCAAAGAAGCCTTAAAAATAAATGTTAATAATTTCTTGCTCCCCTTCTTGGTTTCTCAAATACCTCAAGTGACTGGGAAGATGTTATTTGATCATGTTCACTATATAGCAAAAGAAAAGTATAACAGGAACCCATAGTATTTTTTTAGACAGGGTTTCCCTTTGTAGCCCTGGCTGTCCTGGAACTCACTCTATAGATGAGGCTGGCCTTGAACTCAGAAACTCACCTGCCTCTGCCTCTCTAGTGCTGCGATTAAAGGCATGCGTTACCACTGGCCGGCAGGGACACATAGTTTTATAAGTGAGGTTCAAACATAATTGTTGTATTGTTCTTTTTGTGGCAGGACTGTTATTGCTTGCTCTGCACATGCTATGTAGGGTTGATAATTTACACTAGCTGGAATAATTTTATACTCTGGTTGTACATTAATCTGGTGGTACCAGTTCCTCTTAGAGATCTATAGAACCTAACACATTATTTTTTAGTAGTAGTCAAGGAAACTTGAGAGATTAATGGTGATCAGGTGTAGTCAAGAATTTTTTTAATTGTCAGGTGTGATGTTAATGTATATTAACATCAATGAGACTTTTTGTTGCCTACTAATCATATGACATAACTTGTCTCACCTCTTCTGCCAAACATGCACTTTAGTCTTCAAATGTCATTTACAGAAAACATAACAATATGTGAAATAAAATCTTGGGTTTGGAATTCTGGCTCAGACATTGGAATGTTTCCAGTGAGAGTAACAATATCTGAGTTTGGATTCCCAGGATTCATATAAACAGAGAGCATGGGGGTTGGTAGAACAAAGCTTTGGATTCAGGGGATGCATAAGCCAGTGGCCCAGTTCGTCTAGCTAAAACTATGAGTTCCAGGTTCAGTGAGACCCTGTCTCCAAAAAGAAAACAGGGAAGCAATTGAGGGAAACAGTCTGATACAACCAGGAGACTTTACCTTCACTCACAGATAAATACCCACATACAACAGAAAGAGAGAGAGAGAGAGAGAGAGAGAGAGGGAGGGAGGGAGGGAGGGAGGGAGGGAGAAGTATGTACAAGCACATGAGCCTGGACATGTAAATTTATGCTTCTTATAATAAGGGTTTGAAATACACAATTTTTTACTATCACCAAAACAACTTTACATGGAACACATCACAGATGATTCCATGTTGCTTACCTCATGATTCATAAAACCCTGGTTAAGACTTAAGTGAATGGTTTTATCATCATCTTGAATCACAATCACTAGCTGGTTTCAAAAGCATATGGTGGGGTCTGGGCTTGATTGATCTTTTCTCAAAAAAAAAAAAAAAACTTCTAGCAATATGGGTGAACCAAGGCCAAGGGTAGACTCATATCATGAATATCAAGAATCATGTATGAATTCGAAGGGAATACATGAATTACCATGATTTGATAGCTTCAAGATAATTTTTCCAATTATTCCTTCCCAAAATATCCAGCCACAGAGAATTCCTGTGGTTATCAAATTAAATATAAAATGGACCAACCACAATCTTCAATGTAAGAAAGTCACCGAATTAAATCAATATCTGTGCGTGTCCTTCTGCTACACAGTACAGATGTGAGACCAGAACTTATAGATCAAAGATATAAAATGAAAGAGACCCTGGAGCAGTAAGGCCACAAATGGGAAATTGATGCTAATTTAGTATGTATTTGAGAAATACAGGAAGATATGGACATATGTAAGTAATTACCTAGCATAAAGTTAAAAACTTAAGCATTGTACAAGTCCAGCTTTTGTGAATTGATTTTACAGCAGCTGAACTAAGTTATATCCCTTTTGACTGGCAAGAGTCCCAAGGGTGCTGATAAAGGAGAAAGCTCCTTGAGATCTCTTTCGTCAAGTTCCATGGAAATAACCTTTCATCATGAGGACTGAGATATGGGAAGTAGAAAACATCTAATTAAAAAAAAAAAAGAAATGTCATTCTAAGACATCAATTACACTTTATACTGGACATTTGTTTAGCTGAATAAATAAAAGTAAAAACCAAAAAAAAAAAAAAAATACTGGCTTAGAGACTTCAATTTTGGCACTGGAGGAAAGAAGGTCCTGATGAAGACGAAAAGGATGATGCTATTGGAAGAGGCATTGAAATTTTCCTGGATTTTCTTGGGTTGATGATAGGAGGGAAAAAGAAGAGGTTCCGAGAAGTTTCTAATGGAAGGCTTTGGAACAATATTATAATTTAAAGAATGAAAGTGTTCTTAAGATTCACCAGAAAGGAAAAATTTTCAAACATGGCTATGAATGAAATAAAAGAAACCTTAGGGAAGATGTTATCATCTCTATTCTTCTAGATTAAAATAATCCTTTAATTACAGAACAAGAATAACAGCATGCAAGAAGAAAAGCGCTGGTTTAAAAAAATTGTGGTAGAAATATCAAATGATTGTAAGATTTTATATGAGCTTTCAGAATGAACAGTATTCAAATGTAAAACAAAACCTTCATATCTGTAAAAAAAAATACTCAAGAAAAGACAGGAACTCTGGATTAAAAGTTAGGATGGTCTACATAGAGAGTTCTAGTTGAGCTAAGAGTATGATGTTGCCTCAAAAGGAAAAAGACACAGAAATAAAAACAAAGTAGAAAAAGATAATATAGAATTTTGTAATTACATGAAATGACGTACTTATTGGGTGAACAGTTTGTCTCCCTAAGAGGAGAGTAGCCTCAGTCCCTGTAGCATATTTTCTAGTTCAGTACTCATTCCTTTTTAAGACTTTCTATAACTCTTTTAATGTAAATTTGCTTGGATATTCCACACCATCTGTCCTGTTTTGTTTACATTTGCCCTTTATTATGCTTATGTTATTTTACAGAAAAGTTGTTCATTGACAGTGGTTTTCTCTATGCCTCTTACATACAGGCTTTGTTTCTACAGAACAGTGTGATATTTTCTATAACAAAGCCTGCGATTGACCCTAGACATATCTGTGTGAACATACTGCATACATCCATACATGGAATACTTATTTTTTTCAAGTAACTCACCTAAGATACATAAATGCATGTTTAAAAGCAGGGAACAGACAGTTGCTTTACTTCATATAGTATCAATTATCAATAATCAAGCATATATAAAGACATATGTATTGACAATTTTACACAAATACCCTGTTATTTACTTATTTATTTATTTATTGTTGTTTGAGACTGGGTTTGTCTGTGTAGCCATGGGTCTCCTGGAACTCACTCTGTAGACCAGGCTGGCCTCGAACTCAGAAATCCTCCTGCCTCTGCCTCCCAAGGGCTGGATTAAAAGCGTGCACCACCACTGCCAGGTGATACCCTGTTTTAAACATGGATTTATAAATATCATATGTTCCACAGTAAGAGTAAGTGCTCTATGTGTGTGTGCAGTATGTATACATATATGTGTATATTTGCCTGTGTATTTGTACATGTGTATTGTACATGTGTTTTTGTGTGTTTTGTTTGATGCTAATACTTGGTAGATATGAACAAATGTATATTCACCACAGATAGAGAACTGATAATAATTCAGGGTAAAAGTACCACTAACTTGATGATCCAGTAAGTTTTCTTGGCATTATTTATTGGAACATGGGTGGGTAGGAGCTTATTTAAAAAGCAGGGATAATTCAAAGACAGTTGCATTAGTAAAGGCCACAGTTATGATACCTCACAACAGTTTGGAATCATTGCACAATCTGTAAGCAGCTTAACAGTGTAGAGACTATATTTTATAGGTATATCAATTAGTATGAGCCTGTTCCAAGTAGCTTATCTAGCCTTGACTTCTTCTATGCAGTTTAGCTTGTCTTAAAATTCCTCCCAGCAGGTCTTACTATTTATAAATGCTTGGGAAAATCTGGTCTAATGAACCTATTCAGTTATAGGTTCTTCCTGAAACTTATGAGTTGTGTATTTCTTGAGCTAAAAGGAGTCTTCCTTCAGGATGGAATGGCTCACCTTCATTTAGAACTTCTGGTTGCTTCATTTTGTTTTTAACATGAACCTCTTGCAAAGACTCAAGGTTTTAATTTTGGAGGAAATTAGTTATCTAACTGCACTATGGATCCTCTGATTTTATATCGCCAGTGTTAGATTTACAAATGTTCATTTCATCTACTCAGATTGTGAATGAGTTCTGGTGGTCCAGTAAGACATTTCACCTCTCAAAAACAAGCACATTTTAAGAAAAACATGAAAATACAACAAGCCATATTTGATCAGTCCGATGCTAGAACACAGAGAGAACATATCTTGGGGGATACATTATCTGAGAATGTAGATATTTTGCCTGTATGCACATTTGTGAATCTATCAGATATGGTTATGTGTGCATAATGTTCTAGAAATAGTGCTACTGAGGGGAGTAGTGTTATTGGTTGTAGATTGACAAATTTTATAATTCCATTAATGACTTGGACAGATTTTATATCCTCATGACTTCGATTTCATTGTGTAAAGTTGTTGATGTTTATAGATTTGAGACCAAAATTGTTTCATTTTATTTTAGTTTCTTATGAGTATATTAAATGTCTTTTAGACAGTAAATATACTTTATTTCATGGGTAGTGATATAACTTATTAAGTAAATTACGCTGAATGAATATTTTGATATAGTTTAAAACAGAGGGAAATAGGGACAAATTTAGATTACAAACTCCTTACCTAATAATAAATTTAAAAATATCTTAAAGAGCCACTGTGACAGATGAACTGAGTGACCAGCTGTGACTGGTTGCTATTGCACTGATTCCTAGTTGCTGCACCACAATCTAGAGGTTTAGAAAAGCAAGCCCAACTGTCACAGGCTCATTCTCAAAGGAGTTGCACAGCTTGGGTTACTTTGTAATGCAAACATGCTCTCCCCCTACTCCAGTGCATGGAAAGGTGAATCCACACATCTGCCACAGAGCATTAAACAGCACTTTCATGTAGAAAGGCTGATGTGATTTTCTCTCTTCTTTATTCAAGTTTTAATCTAAACTAAATTAAGAGCAGCAAATATTTTTCTAGTTTTTATGTATCATTTGCTCTTGCTTATTACCTTTTACAGTATGCCTTGCATATTTTAATGTGTATCTCTGATCTTAGATTTCACAAATGATAGTTTAAACATTTTTCCACTAAGTATATTCTTCTTCATCTAATTCTTATGTACATAATGATGGTAATGGCATCATTCTGAGAACTTACTCATAAGTACTTTGTCCAATAACATATAAATAAATGTACCTAAAAATAATTAATTTCAATCACTTGTTAAGATATTTTTTTTAAATATTGAAGGATGATGAAACAATTTCAAGACATAGTTACACTGAAAGAAGAGTAAATACCCCATAGCTTCCTACTTGCTTCACCAAAAGTTTTCCTTTGACACCTTTTCCATATATATATATATATATATATATATATATATATGTATATATATGTATATATACACCTGTATGAGTACAGATGTATGCCTGTATATTTCTAAATTTATCTCCATATCTACAGAAAAATATGAACTTTTTCCTTTTTTTATTCTTTACTTGTTCACTTTACTTATTTACTTATTCACATCATGCTCACAGCACCCATCAATGTCAGGCCCTCTCACAATACTCCCATTCCCCAATTTTCCCCTGAGCAAGTAGGGACTGCACTGAGTATCTCCCCATCCTGGTGTTTTAAATCTGTGCAAGGCACTTCCATTCCCATTGTGGCCATACAAGGCAGCCCAGCTAAAAGAACACATCCCACAGACAGATAACAGGTTTGGGATATCCCGCGTTCCAGTTGCTCACAACCCACATGAAGACCAAGCTGCACCTTTGCTTCATATGTGCAGGATACCTATGTCTACCCATGTATGTTCTTTGGTAGATGTTTCATTCTCTAAGAGCCCCAAAGGTCCAGGTTAGTCGATTATGTTGGTCTTCCTGTACAGTTCCTATCCCTTTAGGGGCTGCAATCCTTTCTTCTATTCCTCAATAAGAGTCCACAAGCTCCACCCACCGTTTGTGGGTGTCTGCATCTGTCTAAGTCAGCTAGTGAGTGGAGCCTTTCAGAGGACAGCCATGCTAGACTTCTGTCTGCAAGCATAACAATTTATCGTTAAAAGTGTCAGGGATTGGTGCTTGTCCATGACATGCGTCTCAAGTTGGGCCATTTCCTCAGTATCTGCTTCATCTCCAATCCCTGCCTTTCTTGTTGAGAGGACATCTTTTGGGTCGAAAAATTTGTAGGTGGGTTGTCATCCCTATTGCTCCACCGAGGTTCCTGCTTGGCCATAGGAGGCTGCCTTCACACGTTCCATATTCCCAATGCTGTGAATCACAACTAAAGACACCCTCATTGTTTCTTAGGCACCTGCCCTATCCCAGTTCTGTTTCTTCCTGGAGATGCTCTCCCCTTGTCAGTTGTTGACTTTCATTCATTTTCATGGTCACCCAGCCATTCCCCTCTTCCTGGACCACACACCTGAACCTGGGCCCCTCCCTCCCCTCCTGATCCCCTCTCCTACCCAGTTACCCACTTTCCTCTCTTATTTTGCCTTCTATAACCATTCCTTTCCCCTTTCCAAGTGAGAGTCAAGCATCCTTGCTTGAGGACTTTTTCCTGTACAGCATCCTTAGGTCTGTGGAATATAGCATGGGTATCCTGTATTTTATGGTTAATATCTGCTTATAAGTGAATACATACTGTGAATTTTTTTGGAACAGGGTTACTGCACTCAGAAAGATATTCTGAAGTTCCTGTAAAATTCATGATGTCTTCATTTTTCACAGCTAAATAGTATTCCACTATGTAGCTGTACCACATTTTCTTTATCCATTCTTTGATTGAAGGACATCTAGGTTGTTTCCAGTTTCTGGCTATTATAAATAAAGCTGCTATTAACATAGTTGAGCATCTTTGTGAGATGGTGGAGCATCTTTTGGGTATATGCTCAGGAGTGGTATAGCTTGGTCATAAGGTAGAACTATTCCTAGTTTTCTGAGAAATGGCCAAATTGATATCCAAAATGGTTGTACAATATTGTACTCTCACCAGCAATGGAGAATTGTTACTCTTGCTCCACATGCTCCCCAGCATGTGCTATTACTTGATTTTTTGATCCTAGCTATTCTGTCTGGTGTAAGATGATATCTCAGAGTTGTTTTAATTTTCACTCCCCTGATGACTAAGGACTTTGAACATTTTTTTCAGTGCTTTTCAGCCATTCAATATTCCTCTGTTGAGAATTCTCTTTTTAACTCTGTGCTCCTTTTTTTTAAAATTGAGTTATTTGTGTTGTTGATGTTTAACTTTTTGACTTCTTTGTATATTTTGAATTTTAGTCCTCTGTCAGATAGAAAGTTCATGAGGATCCTGTACCAATCTGTAGAATGCAGTTTTGTCTTGACAGCCTACTTTGCTGTTTCATGACATCCTGTCTCATTTATCAATTGTTGATCTTACAGCCAGAGCCATTTGTGTTCTGTTCAGGAAATTGTCCCATATACCAATATGTTCAAGGATATTTCCCACATTCTCTTCTATGAGAATTAGTATATCTGGTTTTAAGTTGAGGTCCTTGATCCACTTTGGCTTGAGTTTTTTGCAGGTGGGTCTATTTGAATTCTTCAACAAGGAGACATCCAGTTAGACCAGCACCATATGTTGGAGATGCATTCTTTTTCCATTGTCTGTTTTGTGCTGAGGTCCATACTGAGCATAAAGAGGGTCCTGAATCAAGGGAGGAATGGGACTTGCAATAATCTAATAATGACTCAGAGTCAGTAGTGTATGCAAGCTGTCAAATCAAGTGCTTTATCTGTTTTCAAGGATTCTGGTAATTCCTCTTTCTTATCCTGCCTTCCTTCTCATTCTTTCACTTCCTTCCTTCCCATCATTCTTTTCCCTTTTCCCAACTATAGAACCTGTACCAATCTCTTATTATGTTATATGATCAAGACTTGATTGTTATTAGTAATACTTTAGAAATCCTTAAATGTACATAAATTCTATGAATCCTGAATGATTAATTTCAACCTCTGCTTTCTTAAAACAGAAACTAAACTCAAATCTAAAGCACATTTCCTTATAGTTTTTACACTGCCTTTTCTTTACACATAGCAGGGCACATCTCTTGTGGTTTGGTATTACAGCAGACAGCAGTCTTTAGTAACTACTTTAATGTAAGAACAGAAAGATGACAGACTACTAAAATTAAAATAATTTCTTATAAAGTTTTAAAAATTATGTAAATAAAACAGTTAGCTACCCCGAATTTCTCTCCAGGCATTGTCATCTCCAATCCTTCATGTAACGAGAAAAACAAAGAACTAAATTCTGTATGCTTAAACATCATCTTTTAATTCTCTAATCTCCTTTTCCTTATGCTGGCAATTCCATAACCTCATATACTATATTCTGTCCTTATTTCTAAATTGTATGTAAATCTTTCTCCTATAAAATAAACCTATCATTGACTTGTATTTTATAAATTCCTATTTTTTTTCTATCCATGCCTTTTCCTCTTGAGAACATTTTAACTCTCTGTACTTGATGTTCCCAAGTTCACCCTGGTTAATTAATGTGGCAGTCATTGGACCATAGGGTACATGTGTCTCCTCATGATTCCAAATTCAAGGTCATCTCTAGTAAGGAACTATTTCTACAAAGTACCATTTAGGTTTTTATGGTCTTTGTGGTTATGTCATCTAGATCCTTTCCCTTGTCCCTAAAGACCATACAGAAGGCCTGTTCCTCATCCTCCACAGCTGCATGACCACCTCCTTTCCTCATTACTGAGAACCACATCTGTCTCATTTATTATGGCATGATTAGCTGTGTGTAATTGGTAAGTATATTCCCCAGAAAGAAAGATTGAAAGTAAAGTAGTAAAGACAGCAGATCAGCATCAGGGCAATAGCAACCATCACTTCACTTGGGGATCATGAGGATCAAAGGCCTGGCAATGCTCTAGGGTCAGGATCTATGTAACACCTCCCCTTATGCGACATGTCTTCCTAGTAGTTTTGGCTTCTATATCAACAATCATATGTCTGTAGATATGTGGATTTATTTCTGGGCCTTCAACTCAATTCTTTTAACTCAAAGTATCTGTTTATGTAGCAATATCATGCAGTATTTATCACTGTTGCTCTATAGTTTGAGGTCATTTTTCAGGATTGTTTTGGCTATCATGGGTATTTGTTTATTTATATGAAGTTAGAATCACTCTTTCAAGATCTATAAAAAACTGTGTTGATATTTTTATAGGGATTGCATTGAATCTGTAGATTGCTTTTGTGAAGATGGCCATTTTCACTTTGTTAATCCTACCTATCCATGAACAGGGAGGTCTTTCCAACTTCTGTTATCTTCTTCAATTTCATTCTTCAGGGACTTTAAATTCTTGTCATGCAGATCTTCCACTTGCTTGGTTAGAGTTTCACAAGATTATTATTCATGATCATTGTAAAGGGTTTTATTTCCCTAACTTCTTTCTCTGCCAGTTTCTTATTTGCGTAAAGGTGGGCTACTGATTTCTTTGAGATAAGTTTGCATCCAGCCACATTGTTGAATCTGTTTTTAAGCTGTAGGAGTTCTCTGGTAGAATGGGTTGAGTTGCTTATATATACTCTCGTATCATCTACAAATAGTGATACTTTGACTTCTTCTTTTCTAAGTTGTATCCCCTTGATCTGCTTTATTTGTCTTATGGCTCTGGCTAGAAATTCAAGTACTATACTGAATAAATAGGGAGAGAGTAGACATCCCTGTCTTGTCCTTGATTTTAGTGGACATATTTTAAGTTTCTCTCCATTTAGTTTGATGTTGGCTATTGTTTTGTTTTATATTGCCTTGAATATGTTTAGATTTGATCCTGGTATCTCTGATCATTTTAATACTTTTTTTTAAAAGGAAGGGGTGTTTTATTGTGTCAAAGGCTTTTTCAGCATCTAATGAGATGATCATGTGATTTTATTTTTCAGTTTTTTTTATATTGCAGAATATGTTGATGGGTTTTTGTATATTGAATCAACTCTGTATCCCCTCAGCCTACTTGATCATGATGGATGATGTTTTTTGATGTGTTCCTGGATTTGGAATGTGACTACTTTACTGAGTATATTTGCATCAATGTTCTTAAGAGAAATAAATTTTCTTTCATTGTTGAGTCTTTATGAAGTTTAGTTATCAGGATGACTGTGGCTTCCTAGAATGAAATAAATTGCTTTCCTTCTGTTTCTGTTTCATGGAGCAGTTTAAGGAGTATTGATGTTAGCTCTTCTTTAAAAGTCTGGTTAGATTCTGCACTAAAACCTAAAACCATCTGGCCTGTGGTTCAGTGAGAGCAGGAAGTGATGTCTTCCACTATTAATATATGGGGTCTGATGTGTGATTTAAAGCTTACCAATGTTTGTTTTACAAATGTGGGTTCCTTTGTGTTAGGGATATAGATGTTCAGAACTGAAATATTATCTTGGTAGATTTTTTCTTTCATTTGTTTGAAGTGTCCTTTTGATTAATTTGGTTGAAAATATATTTAATGAGATATTAGAATTATTACTCAAGGTGACTTCTTGGGTTTGTTTACTTGGAAAACTTTGTTCTAGCCCTTTATTCTGAGGTAATGTCTATTTTTATTGCTAAATTGGGGTTCTTGTGTGCAGTAGAATGATGGATCTTGTTTTCGAATCCATTCTGCTATTCTATGTCTTTTTATTGTGGAATTGATTCCATTGATGTTGAAAGATATTAATGACCAGTGATTGTCATTTTCTGTTATTTTGATGTTGGTGGTATATGTTTGTTTCTGCTTCCCTTGATTCTACTGGTATTGAATTACATATTTCCTGTATATTCTTGGATATATTTATCCTCCTTTGGTTGGAGTTTTCCTTCTATTATTTTCTGTAGATATGTATTTATGGATAGATATTATTTGAATTTGGATTTGTCTTGAAAGAGCTTGTTTCCTCCATTTATGGTGATTAAAAATTTTGCTTGCTATTGTAGTCTATGTTGGCCTTTGTAGTTCTTTAGCTGTTGCAAGATATCGATCTAGACCCTTCTAGCTTTTAGGGTCTCTGTTGAGGAGTCAGGTGTAATTCTCATAGGTGTGCATTTGTATGTTAACTACTTCTTGCCCCTGCTGCTTTTAATATCCTATCTTTTTTCTGTACATTTTGTGTTTTGGTTATTATTCATCAAGATATTTTCTTTTCTTGTTCATTCACACAGTGTTCTATAAACTTGTTGTATGTTTATAGGCATCTCTTTCTTTAGGTTGTGAAAGCTTTCTTCTATGATTTTGAATAAAATATATTCTGGGTATTGGAGCTGGGACTCTTTGCCTTCTTCTATTCCTTATTCTTTATCATGGTATCCCAGGTTTCTTAGATGTTTTGTGTCAGAAATTTTTAGAGTTACCCTTTTCATTGACTGGTGTATCAGTTTGTTCTATTGGATCTTCTACAGCTGAGGTTCTATCGTCCATCTCCTGTATTCTGTCAGTAGTGCTTGCATCTGTTGTTCCTGTTCTTTTCCCTAGGTTCTCTATCTCTAGGATTTTCTCAGTTTGTGTTTTCTTTATTGCTTATATATCTACTTTCAGGTCTTGTACAGTTTTATTTATTTCCTTCACCTCTTTAATTGAATTTTCCTGTATATATTTATGGGTTTATTTGTTTCCTCTTTAAAGACTTCTACCTGTTTGATTGTATTTTTCTATATTCCTTACAGGATGTATTCCTTTTTCTTTAAAGGCCTCTATCGTCTTTCTAAGATTTAATCTAAGTCTATTTTCTTGTGCTTTGGCTGTGTGAGGATATCCAGGGCTTGCTATAGTAGTGTAACTGTGCTCTGAATGTGTTATATTTCTCTGTCTTTTATTGATTGTGTTCTTTCAAGTGCTTTTAGACATCTGGATAGCTTTCATTCAGGGTTGTTCCTGTTTTAGTAGTTGTTAGAGAAATAACTTTGATGGTCCTGTTATGACAGGCCTCTGATGTATATTCTAGGATTGTATGGTTCTGGGTCTGCAGGTCTGTATGGTTCAAGAGTCACAGATCTGATGAAGGTGGGCAGAGAGGTGGCAGAAGAATGGATGTCCACCTGAGCTAGCAGGATCCTGAAAGCAGTTTGGCTCTGGTGGACTAAGGGAACCAGGAAGATGGATGGGGAAAGGGAAGCTTACCTGTTTGGTTCAGGATCAGTAGGTCTGATGGTCTATGTAATTTTCTGTTATACCAATCACTTCTGCTAATTCATCTAAATGTCAACTGAAGGTATATGGCTAGCGCTCAATGTATTTGAATTGCCTACAAATATATCACACTCTACAATGACTTACAAAATCAGTAGGAATTCATTGCATCACCTAATATGTATGTGATCCATATTCAAGTTTTCCAAAATAACTTAATCAACTCCACTTACATATTATATTGAGAAACAAATAAATATTATCTAAATAAACTGACACAGATATAGACACATAGAGATGGGATAGGCAGTGGATCTCTAAGAGAGTTTTAAATGAGTCATGACTACATTAGAGGTTCCATAATGAAGGTTACTGTGAAAAAAATACAAGTAAAATTGTTTTTTTTCCTATTGAATGCACAAAACCAATATTAGTTCCAAATCACATTCCTGATGAACTCAAGGTATTTATGCCATGCCTCTCATTCTGCATTTCAGAAGTTCAATACAGCCTCGGATTCTGTACACTGTACTTTACTTGCCATTGCTCCAGACAACACCACTGGATGCTGTCTACAATTCCTTGAACCACATGTTATTTTTAGCGAGTTTTGCATTTTTTATATGTATAAGTACCTGTGCACATGCATACATGTGTACGTGCATATATGCATGCACAATGTGTGTGTGTGTGAGTGTGTATGTGTGCACACGAGCATGCATGCATGTGTGTGTGTACCACATATTCCTCATGTCATCTGATTCAAGAGGAGGGAATGACATCTCAGGCTGTTGACAGATGCTAGAACCAAACAAAGGCCCTCTTCCTGAGCAACAAGCACCCACTACTTATTGCATGCTATATATTCATATTATTATTATTATTATTATTATTATTATTATTATTATTGTTACTAGTAGTATTTCACTATTTATTACTTTTAATCTACATACAAAATTTTCATTTTCTAAAGCAATATATTAGTTGTTGTAAACTAAGATGCTTAATTTTATACTGTGTTTCATAAGAAGTATCAAATACATTCACACAAACACATATACGCACAGTGAGAGAGAGAGAAAAGAGAGAATGTATTGTGTTAAAACATCTGCTTTAAAAAATTGTCAATATCTTCATATATTTTCAGAATCTAAGGTTTTTAACCCCATTAAGAAAAGTCAAATTGCTTTATATTTCTCAGGCATAACCATATGTGTATAACTAGAAACATCATTCTTAATTATCACAACCATATGTAATTTAATAAAGTAAAGCCAGTGGTACTAATATGAGAATTTACAGACAATATTTATATGTATTTGAGGGAACATATTTTCTAGTTATAGCTATGTGGCTAGCCTTATGCAGAAGAATAAGAGTCCACATGACCTCAACACTGACTCAATAGCAGGTTATGTTAAATTTGATCTGTCAGGAAATGAATAATATACTATATCACTTCTATAGTGTGAGTTTCCTTCTAATAACTATAAAGGTGTGCAGAGTCCTATGCATTACAGAAGCTTTGCAATTTAATGAGGTTCCATTTGTCAATTCTTGATCTCAGAACATAAGCCATTTGTGTTCTGTTCAGGAAATTTTCCCCTGTGCCCATGTGTTTGAGGCTCTTCCAAACATTCTCCTCTATAAATTTCAGTGTACCTGGTTTTAGGTGCAAGTCTTGATCCACTTGTACTTGAGCTTAGTCCAAGGAAATAAGAATGGATCAATATGTATTCTTCAACATGCTGACTTCTAGTTGAACCAGCACCATTTGTTGAAAATGCTGTCTTTTTTCTACTGGATAGTTTTAGCTCCTTTGTCGAAGATCAAGTTACCATAGGTGCGTGGATTCATTTCTGGGTCATCAATTCTATTCCATTGATCTTCCTTCTTATCTCTGTACCAATGCCATGTAGTTTTTATTACTATTGTTCTGTAATACAGCTTAAGGTCAGGGATGCTGATTCCACCAGAAGTTCTGTTATTGTTGCAAATAGTTTTCCCTATCCTGGGTTTTTTGTTATTTCAAATGCATTTGAGATTTACTCTTTTAACTCTATAAGGAATTGAATGGGAATTTTGATGGGGATTTCAATGTTTTCAGCAAGATGGCCATTTTTGCTATATTTATCCTGCCAATCCATAAGCATGGGAAGTCTTTCCATCTTCTGAGATATTCCTCAATTTATTTTTTCAGAGACTTGAAATTCTTATCAAACAGATCTTTCATTTGTTTGGTGAGAGTTACACCAATGTATTTTATATTATTTGTAACTTTTGTGCAGGGTATCATTTCCCAGCAACCAACAGATTGGGAAAAGATCTTTACCAATCCTACATCTGATAGAGGGCTAATATCCAATACATGCAAAGAACTCAAGAAGTTAGACTCCAGAGAATCAAATAAACCTATTAAAAAATTGGTTACAAGCTAAACAAAGAATTCTCAACTGAGGAATACTGAATGGCTGAGAAGCACCTAAAGAAATGTACAACATCCTTATTCATCTGGGAAATTCAAATCGAAGAAACCCTTAGATACCACCTTACACCAGTCATAATGGCTTAGATCAAAAACTCAGGTGAAAGCAGATGCTGGCAAGGATGTGGAGAAAGAAGAACACTCAACCAGTGTTGGTGGGATTGCAAGCTGGTACAACCACTATGGAAATCAGTCTGGCAGTTCCTCAGAAAATTTGACATTGTATTACCTGAGGACCCAGCTATACCACTCCTGGGTATACCTAAAATATTCTCCAGCATATAACAAGGACACATGCCCTCTATTATGTTCATAGCAGCCTTATTTATAATAGTCATAAGCTACAAAGAACCAGATGTCCTTCAACAGAGAAATGGATAGAGAAAATGTGATACATTCACACAATGGAGTAATACTGGACTATTAAAAACATTGACTCCATGAAATTCTTAGGCAAATGGATAGAACTAGAAAATATCATCCTGAATGACGTAACCCAATCACCAAAGAGCATGCATGGTATGAACTCACTATTAAGTGGATCATGTAGCCCAAAAGCTCTCAATAACCAAAATACAATTCACAGACTACATGAAGCTCAAGAAGATATAAGACCAAAGTGTGGGTGCTTCAGTCCTTCTTAGAAAGGGGAACAAAATACTCACAGAAGCAAATATAGAGAAACAGTATGGAACAAAGTGTGAAGGAAAGGCCAAATAAAGACTGTCCCACCTGGAAATCCATCCCATATACAATCATCAAACTATTGTGGATCCCAAGAAGTGTCTATTGATAGGAGTCTAATATAGTTGTCACATGAGAGGCTCTACCAGAGCCTGACAAATACAGATGCGAATGCTACTAACCTACCATTGGACTGAGCTTCATTGGTCCTCAATGGAGGAGTTAGAGAAAAGGCCCAAGGAGCTGAAGGGGTTCGCAACCCCACAGAAAGAACAATAATATCAAACAACCAGTCCCCCCCAGAGCTCCCAGGGAGTAAATCACTAACCAAGGAGTACACGTGGAGGGGCCCATGGCTCCTGCTGCACATGTAGCAGAGGATGGCCTTGTCAGGCTTCAATGGGAGAAGAGGCCCTTGGTTCTGTGAAGGCTTGATACCCCATTGTAGAGGAAGGTGAGGATGGGGAGATGCGAGTGTGTGGTTGGGGGAACACCCTCTTAGAAACAGGGGGAAAAGGGATGAGATGGGAGGTTTCCAGGAGGTGGGGTAACTAGGAAGGGGGACAACACTTGAAATGTAAGTAAAGAAAATATCCAATAAAAAGATTTTTATTTTTATTTTTTTCTTATTTTATTTTATTTTTCCTTTTTCTTTTGGAGGGGAACCTGGGAAAGGAGATATTGTAAATAAAGAAAATATTAAAAAAATGTTTTTTTAAAGATATACAGAGACTTCTGCTTACATTGTTTCAAATAATACTTTGAAAGGTGCATGACCAGCCCAAATTGGGATGAATGTCAAGAGGAGGCTTCAAGATCTGACACTATTATTGGTTATATAGTGCACTTACAGATATAAGCCTAGAATGACTGCCCTCTGAGAGGCCTAACAAGAAGCTGAAAGAGTCAGATGCAGAGACTTACACCCAACCAATGGACAGAAGCTGGAGACCCGTATGGCTGAATTAGGAAAATGCTGGAAGAAACATAGGAGGAGGGTGACCCCATAAGAAGATGAGCAGTCTCAACTAACCTGGACCCTCAAGATCTCTCAGACACAGCCACCAACCAGCAGAAGACATTAGCTTATATGAGGTTCCTAACCGTATACAGCACAGGACTGCCTGGTCTGGCCTCAGTGAGAGAAGAACCTATCCCTTGAGAGACTTGAGGCCCTAGGGAAGGGGGATGTCTGGCGGGGAGCGGTGGGGATGAGGATATTCTCCTGGAGATGGGAGCAGGGGAAGTAGGAATGGGATGAGGAACTATCGGAGGGTTACAAGGGAGTGGGATAATGACTGGACTGTAAAAATAGAAAGAAAAAGACAATGTCTTCAGTCCAATGGATGGCTGAGAGCCTCTACTTCTGTATTAGTTGGGAACTGTCAGAGTCTCTCAGGAGGCAGCTATATCAGGCTTCTGTCATCCAGCACTTGCTGGCACCCACAATAGTGTCGAGATTGGATGATTGAATATGGGAAGGATTCCCAGGTGGAGCAGTCTCTGAATTGTCCTTTCTTTAGTCTCTGCTCCATAGTTAGTCTCTACAACTCCTTCAGGACTAAAATACCAATCAAAGAGTACACATGGTGGGACTAATGGCTCCAGCAGCATATGTATAGCAGAGAATGGCCTAATCCATCATCAATGGGAGGAGAGGCCCTTGGCCCTGTGAAGATTCTATACCCCAGTGTAGGGGAATGCCAGAGGCCAGTAAGCAAGAGGGGGTTGGATGGTGAGCAGGGGACAGGGGGAGGGAACGGGGGAACGGGGTTTGTTTTAGCTTTAGTTTTTTTTAATTTTATTTTCTTTATTATCTTTTTTTGGATGGGAATCTGGGAAAGGAGATATTGTAAATAAAGAAAACATCTAATTAAATATATGTCTTAAGATTTGATAAAGTTGGTGAAAAGGATTGACTCAAGTTTTATAAAATTTCTTACTTAAGTTTGGATCTTAAAACTCCTGACAAGAAACATTGAGGGGGCAGACCTCCTGTTGCTGCTTTTATGAAAGCATCAGAAACAGATTGTTGAATAAAGTGTGGGGCTGAAATTTGTAAAGTGCATTTGTCAACTGGTAATAATTCCAAAAAGAATTGTGGAAGTTTCTAACTACCAATTCCAGACACTTAGCATGAGGTTGAAGACAACTCTATTTGGATTTCAATTGGCTATAACAAGGGTAATTTAGCATGACAGAGTTATTATGTTATTTAAGGCATGTTCGTTAAGTAGAAGGTATAAGAAATTGTCACCTCTTGGAAGGGTATACAGCAAGAGGGAAAGATGGTTATTTTAAAATCATTGGATTCTTTTAAAATGAAAAGACTGGTATGGGAAGACTGTACTGAAAACCATCTACATGGTGCTAGAGCTATGCTCGGCAAGAATTTTGAACTTGTTGAAAAAGTAAAGACAATAACAATAAAGCTGGGAAGATGGTTCAGTCAATAAACAATTTGCTAAGTTTGAGGAACTGAACTGAAATCCCTTCAAACCAAATAAAAAACCATGAGGCATCTTTCTAACTGCAGACCTGGGGAGGTAGAGTCGGGAAGATTTCAATGGCTTGCTTTTTATTTATTTTCTTTATTAAATATTTTCTTTATTTTCATGTCATATGATTTTTCTTTTCCCAGTTTCCCCTCCCAGGAACAAACAAACAAACAAAAACAACAAGAACAAACCTCTGTTGGCTCCCCCCTCCTCATGCTTGCCACCCCACCTTCTCCCACTTACTGGCCCTGGCATTCCCCTACACTGGGGCACAGAACCTTCACAGGACCAAGGACCTCTCCTCCCATTGGTGATTGATTTTGCAATCCTCTACTATACACATGCTCTCAGAACAATCAGTCCTACCATGTATACTCCTTGGTTAGTGGTTGAGTCCCTAGGAACTCTGAGGGTACTAGTTAGTTCATATTTTTGTTCATCCTAGGGTGCTGCAAACCCTTCAGCTCCATTGGTCCTTTCTCTAACTCCTTCATTGGGGACCCTGTACTCAGTTCAATGGATGGCTGTGAGCCTCTACATCTGTATTAGACAGGTACTGTCAGAGCCTCTCAGGAGATAGCTATATCAGACTGGCTTGTCCTTTTTTCAGTCTCTACTCCATAGTTAGTCTCTGCAACTCCTTCCATTGGCATTTTTCCCCCTTTTAAGAAGGAATGAAATGTCCACATTTTGGTCTTCCTTTTTCTTGAGTTTCTTGTGGTTTGTGGGTTGTTCTTCCTGTATTATGAACTTCTGGGTTAATAACCACTTATCAGAGAGTGCATACCATTTGTGTTCTTTTGTGATTTTGTTACCTCACTCGGGATGATATTCTCCAGATCCATCCATTTCCCTAAGAATTTCATAAATTCATTCTTTCTAATAGCTGAGTAGTACTCCATTGTATAGATGTACCACAATTTCTGTATCTATTCCTCTGTTCAGGGACATCTGGGTTGTTTCCAGTTTCTGGCAATTATAAATAAGGCTGCTATGAACATGGTGGAGCATGTGTCATTATATGTTGGAGCATCTTCTGGGTATATGCCCAGGAGTGGTATAGCTGGGTCCTATGGCTTGCTTTTTAGACAGTTGAGCTGAATTTGAGAGTTTCAGGTTCAAAGAGAGACTCTATTTTAATAAATAAGTTATAGCTTGATTGAAGAAAATAATACTCAATATTGTTGCAATATTTAACTCTGGATTATATATATATATATATATATGTGTGTGTGTGTGTGTACATACTTGAACACATAAATGTATATATGAGCACAAACACACACACACACACCAATTTGGTGTCAATGAATGTACCACTTTTACTGTCTTCATGATCTTTTAGAAAGCCATCATAACCAAAGCCTCAGTAAATTAGGTTTTAGACATTAAATATCATTATGTACAGTGGAGCACTCAAGTCATACAACAAAGGCAGGTGCATCTTCATGATTAAATATATACATATATAAATATATTATACATATATATATTTACTTAATAGAAGTATGGCACAGAGGAACCTAGATATTCATCAATAGATGAATGAGTAAAGGAAATATGACACAATGATATTTTATTTAACAGAAATGAAAAATCATAACTTTGGCAACAAATGATGAACTTTTATTTATAGTAAGTGAAATACCATAAACCAAGAAAGATAAATATAACATGTTATTCTTTATATGTGTGTTTGAAATACTGACAGCTACTGATGATTTTACAGTTGAAAATAACCTTACTTACATGATAGAGACTGCCCCACCTAGAAATCAATCCCATCTGCAGACACCAACAATACTGTTGCCAAGAAGAGCTTGCAGACAGAAGCCTGGTATAGAGGCCTCTGAGAGGCTTTGCCAGCACCTGACTAATACAGATGTGGATGCTCACAGCCAGCCATATGGCTGAGCCTGGAGACTCCAATGGAAGAGGCTTGATGCCCCATGTAGGAGGATGCTAAAGGAGTGTGTGAGTAGGTGGAGGATCGCTCACATAGAGTAAAGGGGAGAGGGAAAGGGATGTGTAGGGGAATGCCAGGGCCAAGAGGGTGGGGTGGCAGGCATGGGCAGGGGGGAGGCAACAAGGGTTTGTTTTTGTTGTTTTAGTTTGTTTCTTTGTTTGTTTTTTGGAGGGGAAACTGGGAAAGGGGAAATTTACATGTAAATAAAGAAAACATCTAATAAAAAAAAAGAAAAATATAAGTCAGCTACCATTACAAGGTCAGACTGATTTTCCCCTTTGTTAGCAAACAACACAGCTTTAAAACTTGAGTTTCATTAAAAAAGAAAAACAACAAAAAAAAAACTATTAAATGAATTTTGGTTGAAATTAAGCCCAAATTATTAATATGTTAAAAATGTCTCTAAATATGTTTTCCATTTTTATGCAAAGCAGTATTTTCCACATTAAAATTTTAAAATTAAAATATCAATCAAGTTTGCATAATATTGAGGACTCTGTAGGGCTGCTCATTTTAAATAGTCAAGGAAGTTTGAATTATTTACAGAAGAATACACTAGTATATCTACGTCATTAGCATTTAAATAGCTTCATCTTTAATAAGCAACGAAAAATATTTTATTTGTAAAGATTTATTTTTTATTGTTTTTAAATTACATGTAAGTGTGTATAGATGTTTGGGGGCAAGTATCTGTGTGAAATCAGGTTCCTTCCTGGGTGCAGGTCCCTGTGTTGGGGCAGGAGCCTGTCAGGGTGAGCAGGTGCTTTTTGTGTTGGTCCCTGAAGAAACCACGGGTGTCTGATGACTCAAAGCAGCACTTACAGGTGATTGTGATCTAACCAAGGAGCATGCTGGGAAGTAAACTTGGGTCGTTTGGAAGATCTGTGTTCATTTTTGACCACTGTGCCACCTTTGCAGTCAGGTTTTTAAGAAAATTTCCTTATGATTTCTAATTAGTATATGTTGAATTTTTATACATATTTCATAGGCTCATATTTACAAGGTTACTAAAAATGTCTCAGGTGAAAAGGAGTCACCAGTGGACAACCTTAACAGACCTTGATACAGATCATACCCAATCCACAAAACTCAAGAAGGTTAACAAGCCAAGGGGCCCAAGTGAGGATGCTTCAGTCCAACTTCTGAGGGAGAAGAAAGCAATCACAGATGGGGAAGTGGAAGGGAGTGTCCTGGGTAGGATGGGCCGGACCTTGAGACAAGTGTGTGTGTGAGAGACAGCAGTCAGCATTCGAGATTCGAGATTCGAGCCTCTACCCTACTGGCTGGCACACCCGCAGCCCCTGCCCGGGACTCCAGCAGGGCTGCATGGGTCCAAGAATGCTCAGAGCCCAGGGGTGCTGCACAAGTCCAGAGGAGATGGCTGCTGCTTTAGACCCAGTGTGTTTCAGATGACCTCAGATGTACCTCAACTGCTGAGCTGCTAGATTTCTCATTTCTCTTTTGCAATGACAGTAAAAACCATGCCATTTTTAAGAAACACATTCAGACTCAGCACTTCCTTGTGTCGACTTCGTCTGTCACTCGCAGAATATTTTGCCCACCTGAACAGAACTCTCATCCTGCGGAACAAGAGGTCCCCACAATGAACCTAGTCTGTGGCAGGAAAGGGGAGAAGTAGGGAAAGAGGGGAACATTATCAGCTATTGGGGAGAACAGGACTGAAGCCCTGAAGGCCAGCAGAAAAAATGGAAACAGGAAACCTTGGGAAGTAGGAGTGGGGTTGGGGTGGCAGAGAATGCTCTATCATTCTATTAACTGACAGTTTGTATTTGATTTGAAAGACCAGCAACTGCCAGCAAGAGAATCTTAGATGTCAAAACCCTTCCCATTGTGTTACATCACACCTACTTAAGACTGTGAGAACAATTGTGGATATTTCCTTTGAATAATTAATATTTAGTCTGAGCAGGTATGCTCAGAAATCACACAAGTATTTTGTTTTTCAACTGCTGCTGACTCCTGTCCTGTGGGCATCCACTGATGAAAACAACAGTCATTACACTAATATCCCCAAACAGTAATCCAATCCTAATGAGCTGAAAATGGTTTTATGTGAAGTATTGTTCATTCCCTTAAGGAGTTAATGTAGCAATGTTAGCTACCCTGTACACAGTCAATGTAAAGACATTGTATCATACATTTTAACACTGGAGAAGCAGGCTCCTGTAATTTAAGGAATTTAAAAGTAGAGACAGGAGGATTAGGAGTTTATGCTTACTGTAGGCCACAAAGTGAGAAATGATTTCAAAACAAAAGGAAAGAATTTGAACCTAGCCCGAAAAAGAAAGGAAAAGAAAAATCACATCCGAGAGATCAGATGCACTCTTTGTCATGTTTTACATTCGCTGTAATAAGTATAGTATTTATTTTATTGCAGAGTTTTCGCTTGATTTTTACAAGCCATTTGCAGTCTCTGTCCACAAGTTACAGAATCCAGTGAAGTTCCTTCCTGGCAGAAACTCTCTTGAGTAGCTCAACATTCTTGGACTTGGCCATTATCATTTTTCTAGTCATTAGTGCAGATATCAAGTCAGCCCTGATCATAGGAAAATCATGAGAATTCCTGCCTGGGAGACAACACTAGTAATCATCCTTAGAATTAATTTATTATCACAGAATATCAAAGTACTCGATCTTAGCAGTGCAGAAAGGATGAACTAATAACTGAATCTGAGTACAGGCTATAAGGAGCCATGAACATTCATACAACAAAGAATATTTACTGTTTCTCAGCTTGGCAAGTCAGACATGCTCTTATTGGAGTACACCATCCATTCACTTCCAAGGCACTGATATATTTTTATTTAGCAAGAACTGAATAACCAGTATATAATTCATACCTGCCTCTTTTCTTGTTCAACAAATTGAAGTGTTTTAGTTAGTAACTATCCATGTGATAAATTCATAAATATTAATAGAATGTTCTGAAATGTACCATTTATTGTCTGTGAATAGTCATGAAAGATAGTAAAAGAACTTGACTGAAAACAAGCTTTAAACTTCTATAATAATGGTACACTTCACTGGAAAATTTCCTATAATGTCACACTTTTATCTTTTGTTATTCTTTTTTATCAGGAATATAGAAAATTGTGTTCAGAAAGAGGACAAAATAAACTCTGAGACTCCACAGCTTAACTGAAGTCACTTTGTACATGAAGCCTAATTCCCTTTCTTAACTCTTCGACTCTGTATCCATTCATCTTACTTAGGGTCCTTATTTAGAGTCTTAGAGGAATCCATTTTTTATTGATAAAATTATAGTTTCCCAGTGAAAATTAAATTTTAATAGCCAGAAATTTTAAAATTGAGCAAACAAAGCAAAAAAACATGATTTTTAGGCTGCACATAGAAGAAATCACAGTTTGGAAGCAAACATTTTTAAGAATGTGAATTTAAACGTATCTATTGACTTTTCCTAGTTTATTTTCCCCTGGACTTCATTAGTGATAAACTGTGCTGTGAAGAAGTAATTTAGAGTTTATAATTATAAAGATGCAATTGTGAGTGACATTTTCACTTCTTTTGGAGACAGGATTTCATTCTGTAATTTATCTTGACCTTTAACTCCATGTGTAACTCATGAAGGCCTAAAACTCCCAGCATTCCTGAGTATTGGGAGTACAGGTTTTAGTCTCTTTGAGAGCCAGAGAAGCACTTTCTTAAGTGTTCAGTCCAAGTTGGATGGTATAATGCACCTGAAATCATTTTGTTTGAGAGGCTGAGGAAAAAGGTTTGCAGGTGAAGGCCAGTCTCAACTACATGGGGAGAACCCTGTTCAAAAGAAAAATTAATAGACAAATTAGTAAATTCATATAGATCTCTGTGTACAATCTTGGTGTCACAGGATCAAGAAACAAAGAAGCCCCAGTTGTCATAAATAGGAACATCTAAGCAATGGTTCTCAGTATGTATATTATCATATACATTATTGATTTCGTTCTTTAGCACTCTTTTTAATGAGGGGTATATTAGCTATAAACTGTAGCAAAGGTCCAAAGTTCAAGACAAAGTAGAAATATAATTAAATATAGTTAAAATGTGCACTGCTATAATTAATGGAAATTTTGTCTTTATCCCCATGGAGATCTTAACTCTAAAATATGTAAGAGGGGTTGCAAGAAAATGAACTACACTCCTTACTCCTGATCATTGTCTTAAAGTTGTTGTGTGAATCCTCTCAAGACTAGCAGATTTTTTTAGTTGCCATTGTAATAAGATATTTCTATTAATGTAAAAATATTATGTGTGTGTGTGTGTGTGTGTGTGTGTGTGTGTGTGTGTGTTTCTCTGTGGGAGTTTGTGTATTTCTTACATCTGGGTTGCAGCATGTGTCTATATAGGAGTATGTGGATGTATCTATGTCTCTGCGGGATTATACTCGTGTCTTTGCCTGTGTGCACTTGAGTCTACAGAAGTTGTCTCTGTATCCTTTGGATCTGAAGACAAAGATCTGTTTATGTGCTAGGAACTAAATGCAGGTTGTCTATAAGAGATTGCTGTTGAACCATCTCTGTAACCCAATGAGAAAACATTTCAAGGCTCATTTTCATTCTAGTTACATGAGAAGAGTGAGCACACTATTTTTAGAAACTCAAGTTAGATAATATTTGGCTATTACTCAAAACATATACACCTAAAATATACATTCACAAAAGGTTTTCTATTTTTAAAAAAATATTAATATACTAAAATGACAAAGAGAAGATATTTTGCAAATGTACATCTTAGAAAGATTATGTGCCCAGAATGTATGAAAAACACAACTGTATAAGAAAATAAACAAAAAAAAAAGTCTGGATAAAGATCTGAACAGACAGAAGATTCTCTTGCAGGACAATGTATAATACCCATGATGGCTAACATTAATTATAAGGACACTAAAAATTAAAAATGCAGTGATATGCCTTTGTACAACTATGTAAGTGGTTTGAAAACACACATAAGCAGCAACCTGACAAAACAAATATGGGAAATATAAGGAGAAATGGGGTGATTTCATACTTGTTATAGTGAAGAACATGCTGGAGAGTTTTGACATTATTTTGGAAGAGTTTTAACGTATGTTGGAAGAGTTTCACATTATGTTCAGGATTTAGAAAGATGGAGTTTTCAAATTTGCTAAATGAAAGGGATATTTGTAAGAAATTTGGGGGATGATGTTATTGATTAGTTTAGAACAACATTCTAAAATATAGTTTCAATATTCTTTTTCTATCAAAAAATGAGACTTATTGATAGTTTGATTAAGCCCAAGAGGTAAAATGAATTTAATATGTAACAAAATCAGTTCATTGCTGTGCAAAAAATAGGTTATAGATGAACCCAATGAAAAAAAAGTATTGTCAGTTTATATAACTGTATCTGCTTGTATTCTCATTTAGGTTCCCCAAAGAACTGTTTGCAGTGTCCTGCACTTAAGACTCAAGGACCCTGCCCCCAGTTGGATTTTATTGGTATATAAAGTTGCTGGTGGTCAATGACTGTACAAAGAGACAGAGGTAAGACTTTTAGGATTCCCAGGCAAGGAACCTAGGAGGAAGAAGAGGAAGGAGAGGCATCCACCATGCAGAGAGAAAGAGATCCAAAATGTCATGCCAGAGAGGTACAGGACAGAGAACACAGCTGCCATGTAGGAGTCAAGGGATCATGAACCAAGAGGGCTGCATATCTGATATTAGGGCAGCAAGGATGGAATATAGATTTTAGTAAGTAATAACTTGGTAATATTGGAGGGTTGATTAGCCACATGGAGATTTATGGAATATAAAAATATAAAGGTTGTGTGAACATGTCTTTCATTTGGGAACCCAGAACACTGGGGAGGGTAGCAAGAAGTGCCATTATTGCTGCTGGGATCATTAGAGTAGTGTTATTTAGGTACAGTTAAGTATAACCATGAGACCCTTCATTGTGAAGGCACTAATGCACTGCTTGTACATATATATGTCAAGGAACATGGAAGGAATATCTTTGCATTGAAAAGACAAGATACAATATTTTCTGATTGACAGGTTGTCAGCATTAACATCTTGAACATAATTTTGGTCTTTGTAGAGTGATAATGGGAAAATGAGTTATGTATGGAAAACAAAATTTTCCTGTTAGGGAAACAAGGGGTTGTCTTCTTTCACCAAGGTGCCTCAGCATCTCTGTGGTAGTACAAAGAACTTCTTGGGCATGAGAAATGCAAAAGTGATGACCCAGGTGTAGTCCAGATCAAGGAACTTCTATAAGCCAGAATCTTCTTAACAAAAACCAATAGGTGTCTGATTATATTGGTATGTATATGTGGGTTTTCACATGTGTGCAAAAGCAGGTGTTTATCAGGTGTGTGAGTATGTGTCTACTTTTGTATGTAGAATGGAAAGGAAAACACTGGATATCCTTCTCGAGACACTGTGCTATGTAAGCTCTTTCTCCCTTCCCCTCTCCCTTCCCAATTCCCTTCTCTCTCTGGTCTCTGGTTTCTGTATCTTTTCCCTGTCTCTGTTTCTGTCTCTCTCTGTCTCTCTACCTCTGTCTCTGTCTCTGTCTCTGTCTCTGTCTCTGTCTCTCTCTGTCTCTCTCTGTCTCTCTCTGTCTCTCTCTGTCTCTCTCTCTCTCTCTGTCTCTCTCTCTCTCTCTCTCTCTCTCTCTCTGTGTGTGTGTGTGTGTGTGTGTGTGTGACTCTGTGTATGTAGAAGCCAGAAAGTAGTCTGGTGTGCTTTCGTACTGTTTTACCATTTGAGACAGGTTCTCTCACTGAGCATGCAGGGAATAAATTTGTCTAGAATGGCTGACTAGCAAGCCCCAGGGATTCAACTTTTTCATAGCAGTGATGTCACAAAAGCCCACATTTTATATGGTTTCTGGTTATCAAATATAAATCTTAGTGTATTTTCGCAACAGAGATATACACTCAGGTCTATATTCAAATTATTTGCTTTATGTCTGGATTGTAAAATAACAATAAATAGAAATAATAATAACTATCTCATGGTAAAAAGCATAGTATAAACGATAGATGATGGAAAGTCTATTGAGAGTATAGAACAGATCATAAATAAATAAGCCTAGATGATGTCCATGAAATTGATACAAATGTTTTAAAGTTCAGTTATAGCAATGTTTGGTGGAATGTATTTGTATTATGGAAATGTTAATTAATCATTACCAATGCATCTGTGTGAGTCAATTCTATATGGTAACATACACATGGTTACAGAAATAACTAGGACATCCTGTGAATTCAGGAACACAAGTTTTGACCTTGTTTTCCTGTTTGAAATGGATAACCTCTGTTATTTCTAGTTCACCATGTCAAAACTAAATACGGAGGTTGGATATAAATTTATATTTTATAGAAACATAACTTTGTATTTGAGCGTCACATTATATTAAGTGCCCATTTGTGTACATTTAAATATGCATGTAAAGAAATAATTTTAATCATGCTCTATTTTACTCACTAAGCTCAATGCTTCACATATTCTGTGAGAAGATTATGCAATAAGAACCTATGCTCAGTAGTAGATTTTCAGGTCTGTTCTACTTCAGTGCATCTCTGCCTTCTGAATGAAATACATGGTATTTTCAGTAAGAGAGACTTACTTTCCTCTTGTGGGCAACCAGGGCAATAACAATAGCTCATAATGTTTTTAGAGTTTATCGGATAATCCTAATCAACAGTTCACAAGAAGAACTTTCATATATAGTATTTTTATTTATTTATTTATTTTTTGGATTTTTGATTCAGTGTTTCTCTGTATAACCCTGGCTGTCCTGGAACTCACTCTGTAGACCAGGCTGGCCTTGAACTCAGAAATCTACCTGCCTCTGCCTCCCAAGTGCTGGGATTAAAGGCGTGAGCCACCACTTCCCGGCTTAGTATTTTGATTTTTATTAGATGGCATTTGTCATTTTGTTATGTAATCTTCTAAAGGTGGGAAGCAACCAATTATCTTACCAAGATATTTACCAATATATTACAAGTTCATATGATACATATAAACCACAATGGCCGGAAAGGTTCAATAATCCTAATCATGCAGTAGTGGAATGCATATTTGGTTGTAAACAAGAGTTCTCTAATTGTCCTTAAAGCCTACTCAACATGAGAAAAATCATGCCTAGGACTGAAAATCAATCTGAATATAAAGGTCTAGAGTAGCCATGGATATTAAAGAGACACTTACATTGAACACCTTAACAAATCAATATTTTCTATCGTTACATTCTAAGTATTTGTGCTTATTCCTAAAAATGTGTGTCTTTCTTATTACATACCAAGAAAACTTCCCTTCAAATGGATGATAACCATTACAGGAAATGTGAAAGTGCAAAACTAGTCCAAATAAATACATCTACAAAAGAAATAACTTACTTAAGGCTCAAGTAACATTATGGAATTGGGAGCAGAACAATTTAAAGACTTTCAGGATCAGGAAATTTGCTGTGAGATTATGTCTCATAGTGACACCAGAATCTATACCCAAAAAGTCTCACCTACATAACTGCTTAAACATGAGCAGAACAAGAAGCGCAACAATAGATTTATTATCATGAAGAGAGAGAAAGACCAGTAGGCCTAAGCCCTATAAAATGAACGACAAAAAACTAAAGAATACCGAGAGTAGGAGAAATTATTTTCCTCCAGGTAGAATATTCCAACTGGTCATCCAATGCCAGATGATCAGCCTTGAAAACATGTGCACAATAATTTTATGCAGACTGAAGGGATTTTACTTAAATATATAGAAATTATATATATATATATATATATACACATATATGTGAGTATATATAAATATATACATAAGTATATATTTTTCTTCAAATATTCATATGAATTAAAAAGTGTTAATTAGAAAAAATATACTGGAAAAAAGAAAATATATGCTGATTTGTAATAGCTTTTGATGGTTTTATTATTTTTACCTTTTTTTTCTATGATATGGTATCTCTGCTTTTAACCACAATTTTACTTTGTTTACTGTTAAATAAATTTCTCAGTAAGACTGTAGGAATAGTCTGTCAGGGTTCATTCATGAGCTTCTGGCTTGGATGAAATATCTGTGTCTAACAATTATAAGTGTTAGAATTATAGTCTTATTAAAAATGTAGTTAAATCACATTTAAGTTGATAAGGTGCATATACTAAAAAGTCCAGGGTAAGAATTTTATTATTTTGCCAGTAAAGCAAAAATACATTATTTACTGAAAGTCGTCATCTTCAGCAATTGCTTTGAAAATTTTGATGTCTTGAACATTACTGTCAATTATAAGCCATTTTCTCTAATTCAAAATATTACGTGCTGTGTCCAGTACAGTGAAAGATATACTTGGAACTGCTCGAAGAGTAGAGAAATGACAAAAAGCAGAAATTCACATGGTCTTCTAGGTTTCTTTTACTGTGAAAAGAGAAACGGTTTATTAAACAGTAAAATGTAGAGCAGGGTCTGAACCTCGCTGGGGGAGCCCCATTTTATTTAGAGCTTTTGAGGACATGGAGTATAGAGCTGCCTCTTGAACACACTTCTCCTAAAGAGCAAACCTAAAGCTATTTTCTTTCTTGCTATTACATTTCCCTGCTGTATTTTTCAGAGACAAGATGGCCAAGACAGTATTACCCAAATCACAGGTTGCTCTTGAATTTAAGGTTTCCTTGGTGGAAACGTTACAGGCTGTCTTCATACACAATTACAGAGAAAGCTAATGCTATATACATTTTAAAAGAGAAAATTCATCAGCAAAGAATGAGAAAATATTTGAGTCAACAAATTTGCAAAGAATTGTTATTTACCAAACCAGCAAACGATCTGCTGGGGTTCATTCATGAGCATCTGGTTTTTATCATATGATACTGTATAACAAATATAAATGGGCAAGAGCTGGGAAAGATGGCCACAAGACATTTTAAGTTGTCACGTTCTCCATCCTTACCATTTTTCTTGAAGTATTCAAGAAGAGGTAGCCCTTTGCTCTCTTTTGATTCTTTAGACCATACAAGTTCATAATATTTTATGAGATTGTGAGATCTTCAGTCATTGCTTCCATACTTAAATAATATTTATGAACTAATAGATTATTATAAATGCTGAATGACTTATGGTTATAAATAAACTTATTTCTGTTGTTTCTTGGACGGCTTTGACATCTATCCCTTTTCATTTTATTTTGTTACTTTATAACAAATCAAGTAGAGTTCACATCACCTGATAGATAAGCACTTTAAAGTTCATCGTTCTTAATTTCCAACTTACTTTCATTCAAGGAAGTAATAAGCACTCATTAATGAGAGACATCTCATTTTTCCTCCAATGAGAGTTTTCTTCTTCATTTCAAGGATCAGAATGGTCACATTATTATTACTCCCTACTGTGGTACAAACATGAAATGTCCCTCATACACTCAAATGTTTGAGCATTTTGTTCCCAACAGGTGATGGCAAAATTGATATAATCCATTTTTATACATGAGATGTACACATACATTCACCAAGTAAATGGTTTTCACTCTGTTCTGTGTTAATGAGAATACTAAGATATTAAAATCATGCTACTTGAGTTAAATTAATTATTGAATTTAATCAAGGCACTCAGCCTGCTCATTGATAGACCAACTCAGAACAGGCAATAGCTCTCTCCAGGTATTCCTTCTGACCATCAGGTTATTTTTGTTTGCTCCTTATTTAATTTCTATTTTGTAAAAATTTAAAGAACTTTAAATTTTTATGTATTGATTCTGTCTCCTTTTGCTTTTGCTATGGTTATTGATTTTGTATGTTTGTTTCTGATAAATCAGCTTAAAGAGTTAAAAACTCTGAATAGTGGTGTACAATTGATACACAGTCTTCAATGTCATCAAACAGTGATAATTTAATTGTTTTTTGGTTGTCCTGCCAATTTCTTATCAGTGTATTTGAATCAAGACTTAATCTACATATGGTGTTTATCTGGTGATATTCTTTTTCTTCCATCTGCTTTGTTAAGTAGAATTATCATCTCATCACTGAGGAAGGTACAAAAATACTTGGAGAACTTATTTACAGGGTAGGGCACTTAGATAACTTTAATTTCAAATACAGAAGAAATAAAGATAGAAAAATGGATCAGCAGAAAAGAATGTTCTTGCTGCCAAGCTTGACAAAACGAGTTCAAATACTAGGACCCTCCAAGAAGAAAGAAAGAATTAACTTCTGCTAATTGTCCTGTGATGTCCATATGTTTACAATGTCCTGTGAGACCCCTACTGCCTACACATAAATGTAAAATGAGACAGCAAAGAAAACAGGGACATGGAGAAACAGAGGAGATGAAGAAAGGAGACAAAAGTGCTGATATTTCTGCTCACGTGAGACTTTTTGCCCATTCAATCCTCAATATTTAAAATATTTATATTTTTCTCTTTGCACAGAAAACAGTTTATTATTAGGATGATAACTGAAATATTTAATCAAGAGTGAATAGCATAGCATGTAAATGACAACTTTTTTTTTATGAGTGTGAATGGATATATCCAGCTACATTTTCATACAAATGGTAAAATTCCTGTTTTTAATATAGTTGACATTAGACAGACTCAACTATAAACTGCTTACAGAAATCCACTTGTTAATTTAATAACCTTCAAAACTAACTGGAAAATTCCTCATCTTGGAATGTCATCCATAGGTAAGCAATAAAGATACTCATAAAACATGGTGACCTTGTGGATTTATTGTTTCTATACCACAGAGTGTTTCCAACAATATATATTAGAATTTTAATATGACGGTGAAGCAAAACTGTTACTAGGTCAAACATACATCAATAACTGTTGTTATAGATTGTGTCCAGTGAAGTCACTCTACATGAGGAAGTACCAATTATTGAAGACATTATTTTTGTAGGTGAAATTTTTGTTTCCTAAAAATTCCTAGCAGAGTGCCTATTCTTTCTCATTGATTTTGAGATTGGTATAAGTTTCTCAAGACAAGTCCAATAATTTGTGCAACTTCTATCATTTATCTCCCTTGAGGAAATGTTCAGATTTGTTCTTTTTTTGTTGTTTGTTTTTATATGACAAACAATTTGTACCAATAGAGAGATTATTTTATGTAGTTGAAAGGTTTGTATTCATTCATCTTTTGATGAAGACAAAGATAATTTCATTAAAAGTATGGCCTACACTAAATTTTCTGAATCCAAAGAAACACACTGCCTAGTATATTACTTTAGATTAATTACTTTTCATTATTAATTATTAATATACCAAATGCCACCTCCCAAATTCCCCGCTCAGAGTTCCTCACCCCCATTCCTTCTCTTCTCCTATAAGATGTTGCTCCCTCCCCTGGTGCATCAAATCTCAGTAGGATTAGGTGCATCCTTTCCCACTGAGGCCACACAAGGCAGCGTTCTTCTACATATCTGCCAGGAGCCGTTTTGGTTCGTGGTTCAGCCTCTCTGAAAGCTAACAGGGATCTAGATTGGTTGACACTAAATGGCTCCCATCCCTTTCAGGGCCTTCAATCCTTCCCCTCATACTTCCACAGGGGTTCCAACTTCTGTCTAATATTTGGCTGTGGGTAACTCAATCTGTATCAGTGAGCTGCTCGGTAGAACCTCTCAGAAGACAGCTATGCTAGTATAGGTGTGAAAATTAAAAATGCAAACAGTATTAATAAATTTAACAAATTACCACTTTAAACATTTGACAAACAAAAGTCTTAAGAAATAATAGCTTGCAGATATTGAAAAAATGTGAAACAGGGTGTTTTGAACCCTGAAAGAAGAGTAAAGTAAAAGAATGCCTGGCATTTTCATCAAACTCTTGCCTAGATTAATTCCTACAGCACAAAGCAGGAAAGGGAAATTTTGGAGGCAATCGCCTGTACTTGTCAATTCCATCTGACAACTTTTCTAGGCTATGGAAACTAGTTATTTAATTATCACTGTCCTTGATACTGAAATATAAGCATTTTGTACATGTGACAAGCATGAATTGCCTGTTGGCTGTTGAAGGGAAGGATTGTTCTATCCAATTAAGGACCAGTGGCAATCAAGTCAAATTTCTGAGAGCAAATGGTTAGTTAGGGAGGCACCTCATGGTAACTTCTCCAAAATTGACCATATAATCAGTCAGAAAAGATGCCCCAATTGATACAAGAAGATTGAAATAATCCCATGCATCCTAACAGATCACCAGGGACTAAGGCTGGTCTTCAATAACAACAAAACCTACAGAAATCCCACATATCCATGGAAACTGAACAACTATCTACTCAAAGATAACTTGGTCAGGGAAGAAATAACTAAAAGAAGGTAAAGACGTTTTAGAGTTTAATGAAAATGAAACCACAAGATACCCAAACTTATGGAGCATAATGAAGGCAGTGCTAAGAGGAAAACTCATAGCTCTAAGTGCCTCCAAAAAGAAACTGGAGAGCATATGCTAGAAGTGTGATAGCACAACTGAAAGTGCTAGAACTTTCAGGAGAAGCAAATAGACCTAAGAGGAGTAGAAGGAAGAAAAGGCCATCCAGTGACTATTCCACCTGGGGATCCATTGCACACACAGTTACTAAACCCATACACTATTGTGGAGGCCAAAAAGTGCCTACTGACAGGAGCTTCATATAGCTGCCTCCCAAGAGGCTCTGCCAGTGCCTGACTAATACAGAAGTGGATGTTCATAGCCCTCCATTGGACTGATCACAAAGTCCCCAATGGAGGAGCTAGAGAAAGAACCCAAAGAGCTGAAGGGGTTTGCAACCCCATAGGAGGAACAACAATATGAAACAACCCATATCCCTAGAACTCCGAAGGTCTAAACCATCAACCAAAAGGTACCCATGGAGGGACCCATGGCTCCAGCAGCATTTGTAAAGAGGATGGCCTTATGGGATATCAGTGAGAGGAGAGGCCTTTGGTCTCATGAAGGTTGGATGCCCCAGTGTAGGGGAATACCAGGACAGAGAAGCAGGAGCAGGTGGGTTAGTGAACAGGGAGAGGGAGGGTATGGGATAGTGGGGTTTTCAGAGGGGATAAATTTTGTAATGTAAACAAAGAAAACATCAAAATAAAGAAAGAAATTAAATACTTCCTAGAAGGATGTCAAGGCCCAGACACATGTACACATACACAGCACAGGACTACCTGGTCTGGCCTTAGTGAGAGAAGGTTTACCTAACCCGTGAGACTTAAAGTTTCAGGAAGTGTAGAGGCCTGGTGGGGTGATAGGGGAACATCCTCTTGGATACAGGGGATATGAGATGTGGAGTAGCCGAGGGCAAACCAGGAGGGAGATGAACTCTGGACTGTAAAAAATTATTAAAGAATAAAATAAATTTTAAAAAATTAAATAAGATACTTACCTATTGAAAACAGACTGCAAAAAATACGTATTCATTTTAAAAGCATAAAGAGGATTAGTAAAAGGGATTTTGACCATCCAGTCAATGGTAGAAATATGAGTCTGCTAGTCTTTTTTATTTTTGACAAGTAATGAAATATATTTTAGACACATTTGAGGATACTAATAAAGCTGAATATTGAATATCAGACTGCAGGAGTGAGGCCACACATACAGTCAACTGAGTTTAGAAGCACCTCTGTGTGTGTAAACTAGAAAACAATAGTCTTTCTGTAAATTTACAAAAGTAGTTATTCATATCAAAATATACGTTTGACAGACAACATACTGTGCAGGAAAATGAAACTGGACCATGAATCTAAATGTATGATATAATTATTAAACTTCCAAGAGGAAGGGAAGGGAGACTTCATTATGCTTTAAGAAATACATGACTACTTCAATCAGCAAACAAAATGAAAACTTCTTGAAAGATACAAAAGAAAATAAATTTTCATGAAGCAGAATTTTTCCAAAATGAAAATTAAAGTTTTTTCAAAAACTACATTTTAAGAAAAGAATATGTCCATTTGTGGAAACTATATTAGTAAAATATTTATGTGATAAAGGATGTATTGCTGGAATATATACATATGCCTAACAGTGAAAGATCATCTCAATATGACTCAAAGTGAATAAAACATTTTTTAAAGACTTGTGACTTCAAAAAAATATCTGGATACAAAGAACAAGTAGGCAAATTAAATTTTATAAAATCCTTGTCTACCGGGACAACTAAGGTCTTTTTTTAATGGCACATTTCCTAAAACAGCGAAATAATGAGCACAGCACCTGCCAGTGACAAATCTGGAGCAATGAGAACTCTCACACCCTGGTTTTGAAAAGAGAAGGGTTCACATCTATTCAAAATAATTGTCAGTTTCTTATTATGGTTACTACACGTTATCATGTAACTCTGACTCCTACTTTAGATATTTCTACCAGATAAGAGAAAGGATGCCCACACAAAAGTTTATGCTTAAGGACTCACAGCAAGATTAGTACTAAATATTATATACAACCAATTGTCCACCAGAACAGGAAGGAATAATCAAAATTCTCTTTGGAGACATTAAATTATTGAATCGGCACTAAAAGCAAAGGTGTCATGAAAATATGGCAATAACTTCAGCAGGTTATGGGAACAATGAAGGTGCAGATGAATCCAGCTGCCTCAGAAGGATTCAGACATTATTGTGTACATGTATATGTGAGTATACATACATGTGTTTATGAATATGCATACATGTAAACATGTATATGGGTATTTATTTATATGAAGATTCAGTTTTATTATATGTACATGTGAGAAAATATACATATATTCACACACCACACAGACACACACAGACATTGTTGGAGTTGAAAAGTTACTGTCACTATTTATTTAGTACAATATAGCTTTAAATTCTTTATCTACCTCCTAACCACCTAATTGTTACAATGCTACACACCAGGCCTGGGATGATTTCTCTTACATGCTGCTCATTTGTAATAAGGCTCCCTACAGGTTTCTTTCTCCTAGATCTGTACCTTGGGTGTTCTGAGGGAGGGGTAGTCTCAATAGAACAAGAGAATGCATGTTTATTTCTTGTCTTAAAAATAGGCAGATACAGACAGGCAATGGTGGCATATGCCTTTAATCCAAGCACTTTTGAGGCAGAGGCAGGTGGATTTCTGAGTTCGAGGCCAGCCTGGTCTACAGAGCGAGTTCCAGGACAGCCAGGGCTATGCAGAGAAACCCTGTCTCAAAACAAACAAACAAATAAACAAAAAAGGCAGATACAGGGTCCAGACAAGACATTTGCTCTACTGTTATTCAAAAACTATTTAATGTACAGCAATAGAAGCTAAAATAGTTATCAGGTGAAAGTGTCCTCAGAAATGAGTACTTTTTGTCTTTCATATATTGAGGTTGGTAAACTATGTATAACTGACTTGGAAAATTCCAGAATGAAAGATAAAGGAAAAATAATGTGAAGTGAACTCCTAAATAAAGAGTGTCTTCCAATTTTGTAAGTTCAGAGAAGAGAATACAGACTTATTTCTGTATTCTAAGTATTTATCATCTGTTCTCTAACTAAACAAATGTAAAAAATTCTGAGCCCTCAGAACATCATGAAAAGTTACAAAAATTGGACAAAGAATAAATACATTTTTATTTAATAACTTAATTGTAGATTTTAACTTCGGATAGTCTTTACATCCATCATTGTAGAGAGTGATGTATTTGTATGCTATCTTAATTTATACTTTGAATAAGTTTGAGTGTTTTTCTTCAAATCCTTGACAATTTAATTTTCAATATCAAGTGTAAATATAAATTAGTAAGGGGAGGTTGATGCATCTTTAGGTGTAATTTTCTGGCTGTAACATTGTATTCTAAGAGATCATAAAGTGTCTTAGTGAAGTGAACAAGCCTTTTGGCTCATTAAGAGCTCATAATTAATTTGCTTCCTTCAGATGAGATCCTTTCACACTGATTTAGGACACTGCTCAAATGACAAGGATGCCATCAGATGCCTGGGGAGGTTATTTAAGGAATACCGGACTGAACAACACTTTGTGAGCAGCACTTAATTGGATAAGTTGCTTAAACATGGATTTTTCGGTTGTTCTTGTCATCCCAGGTGGAGAGGTGACTGGCCATCTTTATTAGTATATTAAGTGTAGGTGAAAGAAAATATTTGAAGGTGAGCAGAATTCAATAGATGAATGTTTATAACTTAGATTACCAGGAAATGTTTTACATTATTTTATGTAATTTATTACTTTTCAGAGATTTTTTAAAATGACATTGTCTCTATCCATTGCAATAGTTGTGCAATGGGAGCAGGATCGAAGCTCTCATCAAAGAAAATGAAGACTGACCACAGTGTCTATTGAGGAAACAATATGTAACATGAGTCAACAGTTCAACACATGGGGACAGAGTTCATTCTTTATCAGCTTTTCATACAGGGATCCTGTAAAATATGGAGTTGATAATCCCACCCTATGGAATCTGGCATAGTAAGTAGTTGCATCTTCTTATTTCCTACAAAACCACTCTTTGGTCTTACTGACCAGTAGAATGCCTCTGGTAGTATTCTTCGAATACTGACAAACCAGTCTCCTATTATGCAGCATCACAGTTGTTCAAAGTAAATATACAATATAGTGTAGTGTGTGATCTCCAACCACTATTACATGTGAAAAGCAAGTCAATGTGCTTAGCATATACTTATGGAGTAATTTGAGAACCGCCTTCTTCCTAACCACTTTGTATTTCACATTTTTATATTGTCTTTGTTCAGGTTCAATCCAACGGATGAAGCTCAACTCATCTTTATTATAGATTTTAATTATTTATGTGTTCTATTACTTTTTCACTGACTGCATGTTTTCTTCATACCTAACTAGTTAGTTAAAGATTCTATTCAGGGCTGGTGAGATGGCTCAGTGGGGAAGAGCACCGACTGCTCTTCGGAAGGTCATGAGTTCAAATCCCAGCAACCACATGGTGGCTCACAACCACCCATAATGAGATATGACGCCCTTATCTGGTGCGTCTGAAGACAGCTACAGTGTACTTACATGTAATATATAAATATTAAAAAAAAAAGGGAAAAAAAGATTCTATTCATTTCATACTTACAAAAGCAAATGTCTACAAGAGTGGGAAGAGTTTGGAAGTAGAATAAGGTATCCTTAGCTTTATTCACTCCAAAATATATAGATATCCTGTTGATACTATATGTATATTAGTGAATAAAATAATCCCCCTGACCTAATAAAACTGAAAGCATAATATGTATAATGTAGATACAAATAATCCTTAGGATAAAATTACATTTTTTTATACATCTGATATGGTACTTAAGATGCAAAAGCTCCTTTCAAAATAGTTAAGAGACAGAGTTTGTAGTGGGCTTCGATAAAGCTGTCTTCTGAATTTGAAGAGAGGACTACTGGATTCGTGAATTCACAGCATCCTTCAATACATCATGACATGTACAAAAAGGATGAGGACATCCTTAGTTTTTCAGGAAAATAGATGGAACTAGAAAATATCATCATCAGTGAAGTAACTCAGACCCAAAAGGACATGCATAATATGTCCTCACTAATAAGTGAATATTAGCATATATATATATAACCCAGAATACACTCCACAGAACTCAAGAAGGTTAACAAGCTGAAGGGTCCAAGTGAAGATGCCTAAATCCTACTTGGGAGGAAGAAGAAAGCAATCACAGTAGAGGGGAGGAAGGGAGGGACCTGGATGGGAAAGGGGTCAGGGAGGGGTAGAGGGGAATATGATCTGTTATTGGGTGAGGGGAAAGGACTGAAGCCCTGAGGGCCATCAGAACGAATGGAAATAGGCAACCTCAGGAAATAGGAGGTTGAGAGGACCCTCCATAATGTACCAGAGACCTGTAAGGTGAAAGACTCTCAGGACTCAAAGCTATCTATGTTAACTTAGGTAACATGCCCCACAATGCAGAGAGGGAACTTATAGAGCCAGCCTCCAGCAAAAAGGCAGAGCATCAAGTGAGGAATGGGTTGCCATCCTACAGTCAAAACTCTGACCCAGAATTTTTTCTATCTGAAAGAACTGCAGGGACAAAAATGGAGAAGAGCCTGAGAGAAAGAAGGTCCAGCAACAGGCCCAACACTGAAAGAAGCTGAAGAATAGGGCAACTCTGTAGGAGGACCAGCAGTCTCAATTAACCTGGACTACTGAGATCTCTCAGACACTGGACCACCAACTAGGCAGCATACACTAGCTGAAATGATGTTCCCGACACATATTCAGGGCTGGGTTCAGTCAAAGAAGATGCTCCTAATCCTCAAGAGACTGGAGGCCCCAGGGAGTGAGGAGGTGAGGACATCCTCATGGAGATGGGGAAGAGGAGATATAGAATGTGGAACAGTCAGAGAGTGTACTGGGATGGGGATAAAATCTGGAATGTTAAAAAGAAGATTAAATAAAATTTAAAAAAATTCAAGCAAGTTCGTGAGAGGTTTTTAAAGATCTTATTAAATAGCAAAGAGATTTCTGAGAATTGTGTTGAAGGTGTATGTCAAAGACAAATTCTCTTATGTGAATTGTTTACATTTATGTGCATGGGTGTTTCCCTGTTTACCTGTTGGTGCACCATATGTGTGTCTGCAGCTAGCAGGGGCCATTAGTTCTCTTGGAACTAAAATTACAGATGCTTATCAGTGACTATGTTCATTCTATGAATCAAAACCAGGCCCTTTAGAAGGGTAGTCAGTGCCCTGAACTTTATCAATCTATTTAATACAAAATATAACAGATATTTCTAATAGAATTTTATCACTTGTTAATGTGAAAAATACCAGATAGAGTTAGAGCTCTGTAAGTATTCAATGTCTCAAAGCTACTATGGAAGAATTGTGATTTCCTGGTTGACATGTGATTTGGTGCTCTACTGAGAATTAGAATCTAGACTATGAAAGAAACTGGAATGTAGCCCATTTACCTGTTAGTTTTCAGTTAGTTTCAGTTACTTTCCTAGTATCCACAAGTCTCTGAGTTTGATCCTCAACAATATATAAAATGACAGGAATATTAGAGGTGGAGTATGTCCTAATAAATATTTAGTTACAGGCCATTATAAATATTGAGTTATAGGCTAGCATGTTCTGGTAAACAAAACAATAAAACAAACAACAGAGAAAATGAAAGGAAAAATAAATATGAAACTGGCCAAGGATTACAGATTCAGCACAATATATGAGAATTTTCATAAAAACAGCCTGAATCCAAGTATAGAGAGTATTAAAATTGTTTCATAAAGGAAAGTATATGAAAAAATTATTATTTGAGGAAGGATTCCATAGTGTGAACAGTTACTTTTGCTGCAGAATCTCTTGAGGTGCATCTGGAAACACATTTTGTTTAGCTTGTAACCCTCTCTCTCTCTAATATATATATATGTGTATGTACATATATATATATAATGTTATATAATGTACATTATGGTTTATAATATATATAATGCAAATTATGGTTTTATGAACCCTTAGATGTTTTATATATTATATTATAAAGCATATACTAGTTTTGGGAAATATATATATTAGAACCTATGATAAGAGTTTGAGAAATTCAGCCAAATAGGCAAAGGAACAATGAATATTCTTAGTTGTTGGTAGGGATATAAAAAAGAAAGGAAGTAGAAGAGACCATCTTTCTTTTGTCTAAGAGCTATACTTACAGAGAAAATGAAATTTGTTAAATATCAAACTAATTATGGCAGATTTGAGAACTTACTGTAGAAATGACTATACAAATTCTATAAATTGAGTAAAACTGAACAAATTCAATCATTATTTTTTTGTTTTCCTCTTTTGTACTTTTTTTTCACAGATTGTATCAAATAAATGACCAGGAAAACAGTTTTATTTTACCTGTTACTCTGATATTTGATTTAAAATGAGCATTGTTTTTAAGTCGATTTTCTGTCTTATAACAAGTAACTTGAATTAAGGTTGATTTAGCATGTTTTTCCACGGCAACTCAAACTCTGTATATTTCTGCTTCACTTCTGACATAGAGCTGCCATCTAGAAGGTTCCTTTGTGATTACAGAGAGACTAAAGAGCTGGTGTCTGTCATACAGAAGGCCACAGGGAGAAAAGAAAGGGAAGAATTAGAGTCCATGTCTCTGCTTAGCATGTGCTTCCTCCAGATCCCAAACCTTTCTGTATGAGCCTTATTAGTCTGAACACAGCCATGGGTCACTCCCTGCTGTTATCATGGCTCAGATATGCTCTTAGCTTGGCTTTCATTGCTCTTAAATAAATTTTGATTCTGTAATTAAAGAAGGAGGAGGTGAAAGTTATTAAGAGGCATCAGATGTGTGTTGAAATAGTGCAAAAGCTAAAATGGAAGTGGAGTTTGCTATCATTTCTATGTTTGTATCTCTCTAAAATTAATTTCAAGGAAATTCAAACCTAATACTATAGTATTGAAAGGTAGAGAACTTAAAATCCCCATACACCTTTCCTGTCTAGCGAGGAAAGTAATGTCTACTGCTCTGTTGTGTGTGAGTAGAGGATCACTCTGCTCTCTTGGAAGCAGGGAAGTTTCAAGGTCAGAAAATTAATCTGCTGGCACCTTAGACAAGGTCTTACCAGACTTAAGGGTTGTGAGAAATACATTTCTGTCTTGTCTCTTTGTCTGTCTCTCTCAGTCTTTATTGCTCTCTCGTTTTGTGCATCTTTCTGTGTGTGTTGAGATTATTGCAGTCAGAGAAAAAATTTGAAATTATTTGAACTCTTCCATATGAAGTGACCTATTTTGAATACAGAAAGCAAACAATAATTGTCCAGTTCACAATCAATTAGAAAGAGAAGAAAATATCACAGCAGAGAATTGCATACAGCATGTATGAAAATCTCATACATCAAAAAAAAGATCAAAGTATGATCTTTTCTGAGGCTCATTTTTAAGTGACTTTGCCCAGATAAAATAAAAATCCACAAGTCTGTATTTCTAAACAACCGCCTCTTACATGATAATTAAGGTTGTAATTATTTAAATTGCACAAGACAAAAATAACACTTTGTTATTAGGTGGTATTTTAAAACCCATGTGCTGAAATCAAGCTACATTAGGCTAGATTTGTGCAATGTTCTGTTCACACATACACCAGGGTTTGAAAGCAATCTTGGATCACACTACTCAAAACTCTATTTTCTCCATATATCATTTTCCACTTCTAAATTTTAGATTAGTTCATATGATATCAAATAAACATACAGCCCAGGTAAGCAAATACAAGTAACAGAATCAAGATAAAAGTGTTACAGTTCAGTTTATCTATATACTTGTTAGTTGCCCAAGAGAGGAAAGATTTAATAGTTTTTGTGCACAAACTGCCTCCATATTGGTGTGTTGGTTCTTTTTTCATTGCTATTACAAAATTCGTAACCAAAGCAACTCAATAAAGAGTTTATTTTGACTTACAATTAAAGAATGAAGTGAAACCTGGCGGGGATAGATGCCTGATGGTCCTTCAAGCAGCTGATTTTTTTGAACCTGCCTTCAATAAATAGAGTGATGGATGCTGGTACCCAGCTAACTTTCTTCTTTTTATTCAATCTGTAACCATAGAAAATGCAGAGTGGGTATTTCTGTCTCATTTATTCAAAGTAGGAAATTTCTCACAAACAAAGCATGAGGACTGTCTTTTTGTAGATCCTAGATCTTTTCAAATTGGTAGTTGATACTATCATAGTTGATGTGTCTACACTCAGAAAGTTCATATTACTTCAGGCAGTGGACCTGATGGTGTTATTTAAATCTTTGTGATAACTAGTTGAGATGTATTGATGTATCCCCAAAAGCCTTATTCCAAATGAGTTATGCCATTAGCTTTAATTATATACACTGAGCTATTACTCATAGCCTATAATTGGAGTCCACAGCTCTCACTCATTCCTACTGCATTACCTTGTGTGTCTGACAAAACACTTTCTTGAGTATTCTCTCAGCTAATCTCAGCAATCTTGTGAAAAATTCAATTTCAATAGTCCAAATATTATATTTATTGTGGAGGAATATCAAAGTTCAAATGGTGTTTTTCAAGAGGATGTTAATCTACCATGGGCATTCTACCATGGGCATGATTTCAGGTCAATTGCAATAGTTCAGTAGTTCATCCTTTGTTGATGTCTAGACAACTTTAACTCAGATATAGGCTTTCAAAAAATATAAAGACTGTAAACACAGCTCATGTTTATAACTGGTGAGGTTATGAGTTCTAAAGGAGAACCTTCTTTGGCTACTTTCTTAAACCAGTATAATTTGTAACTGCTTTTAATACTTATTCATTTACCCATGGATAACCATACCTCTTACCCTTCCGCAAAGAAGCTTGTATTTACATTATATAGAAACCATCACAGAAATCTATTACTGATCAAAATTGAAAACAAAGTGACCTTGGTGAATTCAATACAAGTTGATGTATCTACATCTGTATATACAACTCTTATAATTAAGGTTCAGGAAACATCATTGACAAGAGTGTTAACATGAACTATCAATTTTATAAGTTCTGGAATCTCTAAGACACTCCTCATGTTTTACCTCTGAGATCTTTCCTACCTGGAGTTAATTGAGACCATACCCACCCTGTCTATGGTTCAAGAGAACCAAAACATATGTTGTGACATAGTGTCTTCTATATATGTCAGAGTGTCTTCTATATGTGACAGAGGAGAAGCATTATGACAGCTCAACTGCATGGCTACATAAATAATGCCTACACAATGCCAGTGTGGATAGAAATATTATATATCCCTTCCCCTAGAAGAAGAGTAAAAGACCATTTATAGATGATAAGAATGTGAGATTCAATAGTTCCAGGGACAAGATCCTGTTGTTATTTAATTCCAAAGGGATACTCCTAAACACATACACATATAAACATATGAATAACACTAAACAGACTCAGCATGTTACATGTATATGATAATATGTAATGTAATATGTAAAAATTAAAGAAAAGGTAATGAAATTGAAAGTGGGATTATGAAAAAATATGTTTGCAATAGGATGGTAGAGATATTGTAAATACAGTATTTGAATTTGAAATAGATTTTAAATTTATTATTTTATTTTATTTATAATTTGTTATTTTTATTTTTCATTTATTATTTATTTTGTTAATTATTTCATTTATTTACTTCCTAAATAGTGGCCCCTGGTCCCCACTTCCAGAGTTCTTTTCCCCACTTCCCTTCCCATTTGAGTCTGAGAGGGTAACCTCTAGGGGTCATCCTCTCTCCTTGGGGCATCAAGTCTCTGTAGGATTAGGTGCATTCTCACTGAGAGCACACAAGGCTATTCTCTGCTACGTATGTGCCTGGGCACTAGGACCAACCTATATATGCTCTTTGTTGGTGGTATAGTATCTGGGAGCTCCCAGGGTTCCATGTTGGCCTTCCTATGAGATTTCTATCTCCTTCAGTTATTTCAGTCCTTCCCCTAACTCTTCCATAAGGGTCCCTGATATCAGTCCAAGGCTTGTCTGTGAGTATCTGCATCTGTCTTAGTCAGCTGTTGGTAGAACCTCTCAGAAGATAGTCATGCTAGACTCCTGCCTGGAAGTACAACATAGCATCAGTAATAGTGTCAGGGTTTGTGCCCACCCATGGGATAGATCCCAAGTTGAGCTAGTCACTGGTCAGCCATTCATTCAATCTCTACTTCATTTTTATTCCTGCATTTCTTTTAGACAGGAACAATGTTGATTGGAAAATTTTAAAGATGGGTTAGTGCTTCCATCCCTCCACTGGGGACCTGTCTAATGGAGGTAGTCTCTTTAGGTTCTATATTCCCGTTGTTAAGGATTTTGACTAAGGTAACCGGTATTTTTCCTGGAGTCTTCCCCACCCCACGTTGCTGGGACTTTCTACAGGTTATCCCACCCTCAACCCCCGGCAGCTGCATATTTATTATTTATTATATATAATAGTAAATAAGTTTATTATTATAAATTAAAATATTTGTTAATTTATTATAATTAGTGATTCATCATTTTATAATTACTTCATAGGGTAGAGTTTTATTGATTAGAAATAAGTTGTTCTGAAAAGATATTTTTAATATCTCACTAAATATCTTGACAATCACTTCCCTCTTTTCTTCACATAGATTCAAAATGTATTCACTTATTTGATAGGAGTTTTACTGCCACACATATTTTTATCTCATATTATTTCAGAATTTAAAGATGAATGAACAATCTTGCTTGATTGTGTTTACATTATTCCAATTACCTATGAGTTTAAAAAGAGCAATATGAAAGTCTGTGCTTTCAAATGCATGAAACACTATTTGTTTGGAGTCAATATTATCTCTAGATTCTAAAATTTAAAATTAACCAGCAGATGCACGGTAGAATGGACTCAGACATTCACAGTTGACTGTGGGATGTGTTAGAAGTTGATGTATTTGTTAACAGCATTAGGCTTGGAAGGAATATAAGTGTTATCTAATTAAGTTTTCTTGATATCAGGATGGACTGCCTTTTCAACCCTTTATAGAGCTTTTATTAATTTTCACAGACTCAGTAGAGCCATTTGCCAGCCAGAGGGAAAACATAAACACACTCACATGTCTATTAAGCAATGCTATACTAAAAGGACCAGTTTTAAGACATTCCACTAGGTCACAATGAAAATGTAATCAAATATATCCAGGAAGAAAAGAAATATCTGGGAAAAATATTTCTAGTTTGTGGCCTTAAGCTGAATGTGGTTCACAGATATTTTTCATGTTAGAACTGGGTGGGTAAATGTAGCTGTGCCCTATACAATGCTTCAGAGACTATAGAAAACTCAGTCATAAGCCTCAGGTTAGGCTTCCAGAAAGGAATGTCTCTTTCTACCTTATTGGCTTCTTTATTCAAAGAATTCTCAGTTAAGCAACCATCATATGCTAGCCCTCTGTCAAGTATTAGAGACAGAGATAACTATAGAGCAAAATTTGCCTAAAGGGACTTGAAAGTTATAGTGAGAAAAATCAAACTCAGATCTCAGAGAATTACATAAACACCTTACAGTTCAGTGGGGCATTGTTGATCACCATTGCAGAATAGATAGATAGACATAGAGCTGAGGTTTCTGCTTGCCTTTCCTAATAGGTAATGCCACACATGGTATTTATTTCAGTGAGGACAAAAGGCTTATAGATTTTTGTGGAAATTTTCATGAGCTAGCCTAAATACATTCCCAAATAAGTTATTGTCTAAAAGACACATAAACTTTCAAAAGCCAGACGCATAATAGTCAGGAAATTGTGAGATTTCTCCTATAAAAATAAGAAGGAAAACAAGGACAAGGCTGGAGCCTGAAGAATGTAAAGGTAGAACTGGTTACTGTGCAAAAATTGTTTGCAAAGAATGCCTAAATTAAATCCCTGGAGGGCATGAAGGAGATGACACAAGAAAAGTGGGAGTCACCAAGCAAAAAGAAGGGAGAAAAGAAGAGAATGGAGATGGGGAAGTGAATGGGCTCCATGTTTATTTTTATTTAAATTTACATTAAGCAAAATACACAGCCTCTTAATATGATTATTTGCAACACAAAAAAACATTTACTTGTTCAAAAAAATGAAACTTATATAACATCTCAAGCCAGCAAAACCAAGTGCCAGCTAACTTCAAAGAACATATATCTTAATGTTATTTTTAATTTTCACTTCAAAATTTATAAAATGAAGCTAAAAATAATGAGAATTCTAAATCCTTTTATGCATGTGCAAAAATGACATGAAGAGGTGCTTTGAATAGATTGCCCACTTGATGTAACTTCCCTAGATATATTTTTTTTATTTTGAAAATTTCTGCCTCTTGAAATATCACTCTCATATGCTGAAATATGACCTTTGATGCTGTCTCTTCATCTTCCATGTGAGATTTTCTATCAATATCTCCCTACTATTCTTAGATTACCTTTTATTAAAACATTTCTTAAATAAAAAAAAAAATCAGACAACAACAAACAAAAAAAACCCAAAATCCTGAGGTCAACATAGATTTCTCAGTGGGTAAAGGTGTGTACCATGCAAGTCTGACAATTTCATTCAACCTCCACAACCAATTATGTAGAGGAGAGAAACTCAGGCATCTCCTACAACCTGGTCTCTAATTTCGGCATTCACACTCTGACATGTGTGCGATGCAAAATAAGTAAGCAAATGTAATTTTTTTAAAAAGGGATTAAATTTTGGTTATTATTTTATCTGTTCTACTGCAACAAATTTTGCTACATTTTTCCTATTATTTATTTAATATACATGATATTGTGCAAACATCCATGTTATCTTTTTAATATTGCATATATTCCATATATTAAGAAATGAGCATAACACATCTTCAGGCTAGAATTTTTAAGCTTTGTAAGTAAAATGTTAGACATCAATTTTAAACTTGTAATCTCTTACAAACTAACATAATACACTAAAATGGCACTAGGTTCAGATACAGAGAATGCAAATTTATTGAGAAGAAGAATTTAGACTCTGTGGTATTTCAAACTGCAGCGTTTTGGTTTTCTTAATTGGTAGATACAAATTTTCTTTATCAAATTCAATGTAATAGTAACAGTGTAAAAATCATGGCCAACTCAATAAACAGGAAAGATAATATAGGTTATGTATGTCCACTTACCTTATGACTAAATTCATAGCTGAATATGTAGGGTTTAGATATACCATTCAAATGTCATTTTCTTCAGAGCCTTCTGTATAACCATCCACACACGCATGCTTGCACATGAATGTAGAAAACATTTTTAAAGATTTTTTTCTTTCTTATTTGAAAAATTTGTTTTAGGATGTTGTCTTGTGGTGTAATTATTACATGCGCATTTGCACAAGCAAAGCAAACCCCAGTTTGGAGAAGGGAGTTGGGCAAGAAGTCCTACACCTTGTTAAGAACATTGATGGCTGGGAAAGGAGATATTGTAAATAAAGAAAACATCTAATAAAAAAAGAACATTGATGTCTGGCAGTTGGTTGGAGATGAAGAGTTGGTTTTCTTTAAGGATGTGATTCTTGTTAAGTCAACCGCACTGCAGTTAAAGGTACACATTGAAAAGTACATGGTCAGAATACTGAGAACTAAGTGTGTTAAAAATAAAAGAAGATATAATGGTGGTGGGTAGTAATGATGAAAGTTGATCTAGGAATTCAATGAGGGGTGAATATGATCAAGACATATTCTATGAAATTTTCCAGTAACTAATTCAATGAATAAAACCACCTATAGTAAGCCATGTTCATCTTTTGGTCCTTGTTTCATTTTTCTTTCATATTTCATCTCTCCCTGTGAGTATGCATCACAGGAAACACTACAGTTTATGCATTATATCCTTTGTAGTGTTTTTTTGAAACTAAAAACATGTGCTTTAATATGTGTGCCTTGATAAAGAATGTTGATGACAAACACTTTCTATGCATTTGAGAAATTTCTTCATTGTCTTCTTGCATTCTTCTCTGCTTAGGCTAGTTTTGTCATCCTTTGGGGATTTTGCTATTAGTCTAATGCATTCCTTGAGTACTTTCTTTGCATTTTTGGCTAATTTTAAGATTTTTCATTTATATTCACTTTTTCTCACTTATCTAAATGTAGAGTTTTATATATTTTTGGTGACACATTAGAAGTATTTTAACTATGTATGAATATACACATTCCTAACTTCTAATAATTTCTTAGTTTATTTGGTCAATTACTTGACCATGATCCATATTCTTCCCTTCTCAGACATAAACTGATATTTCATTCAACATTCCCATAAGGAACATCTTTTAATATATTAAAAGAAATGTATGCTGACTGGAGCCTGATATAACTGTCTTCTGAAAGGCTCTGCTAGGGTCTGACAAATACAGAGGTGGATACTCACAGCCAACAATTGGACCAAGCAGTGGGTCCTCAAAGGAGGAGTTAGAGAAAGGACTGAAGGAGCTCAAGTGGTTTGCAATCCCATAGGAAGAACAATAATATCAACCAACTAGATCCCACCAGAGCTCCCAGAGACTAAACCACCAACCAAGGAGTACATATTGAGGGACCCATGGCTCTAACTGCATATGTAGCAGAGGATGGCCTTGCCAGACAGCAATGGGAGGAGAGGCCCTTGGTCCTGAGAAGGCTTAATGCCACAGTATAGGGTAACACGAGGTTGAGGAGGATCCAACCTCCGACTGCTCCAGATCCCACACCCCTCTCCCCACCCCTGTGTCTCCACGTGGATGCCCCCAAGCCCTACCCTACCTGACCTCTAAACTCCCTGGGGCCTCCAGTCTCTTGAGGGTTAGGTGCATTTTCTCTGAATGAACATAGACCAGGCAGTCCTCTACTGTAAGTGTGTTGGGGGCCTCATATCAGCTGGTGTATGCTGCCCGTTTGGTGGTCCAGTGTTTGAGAGATCTCTAGGGTCCAGATTAATTGAGGCTACTGGTCCTCCTAGAGGGTCACCCTTCTCCTCAGCTTTTTTTCAGCCTTCCCTAATTCAACAACAGGGGTCAGCTGCTTCTGTATGTTGTTTGGTTGCAAATATTTGCATCTGACTCTTTCAGCTACTTGTTGAGTTTTCCGGAGTGCAGTCCTGCTAGGTTCCCCCCCCCCCTTTTTTTTTTTTTTTTTTTTTTTTTTTGGAGTGCTCCATAGCCTCTGTAATAGTGTCAGGCCTTGGGAAAAACTCAAGTCCAAGTGGAGTAGAATCTACATTTTTGAAGGGAAATATTGTGACAAGTTGGGACTTACAAGTAACTGAACTCCAAAGGAGTGCACTAAGCCATTGGAGTCTTTGGGAGATTTTAAAAGGTGGAAGTGAATGGGTGGATGGGGGAACACCTTCATTGAAGCAGGGGGAGAAGGAATTTCTGTGGGGAAAGTGTCAAAGGGGAAAACATTTGAAATATTAATAAAGAAAATATCCAATAACAAAGAATACATTTTAAAAAAAGACGGGCATCTAGGCATCCAAAAGTACTATGATTATAGTAATGCATCCTTGCTAAGCACATGGATTTGTGTATTTGTTTGTTTGTATATTTTTATTTCTTATTCTTTGTGTCTCCCTTTGACCACTTTTAACTCTTTAGCTTGAATTGTCATGTTGCATAAAATCTTTATATTTGAAAGTCAGAATTTTGGTATACAGGGGCCATATTCAAGGCCAGAATTTCATTTTCAAATTTAAAAACAAGAAATACTACTCTCTATAGTTCAGGCATGAAGCAAATGAACTTTGAAGGCTTTAGATGATTAAGGTTCAGGGTTATTGAATCCTATCTCTTCTAGTAATAAATTCACCTGAAAAAGGACTCACAATATGAAGAGAAACAGTGTTGTTTTGGTTTGTTTTTCAGTGTTTTTGACTAATTTTGGTGGGATACCATTATGATGGGATAAATATTTTTCTATCTTAGTTTGAATACTGCATTGAAAAATCTTTAAATTTGGCAATATTCAGGAAATGAGCTTGTAGCTGAGTAAACTTTAGTCTGAATTTTCAAGGGAATTATTTGTGAAAGATTAAAGGAACATGATGATTTTTTTTTTTTTTTTAGTTTTAGAAGTAATGGTCTATAATGAAGGCTCCTTAGCAATCCTACATAAGCATTCACAAACACTCAGAAAACTAAATGGTATAGTTAAAAAATTTCTAGGCAAATTATTTCAAATTATTCCTTGGACTTTGGAAGAAAATATGAGGAAAGATATATAAAGAGCAATCTGCAAAACAAAGGAGTTCAGGTTTTATTCCATGGCTCTCCAAAACTCTCACATCTGTCTTCAAAGTTAACATTGAATCCAGGTGGCACTACAGATTTTTTTAACCCTAGAAAGATAAAATGTTACTTTAAGAAAAACACAATAAGATAGCAGGATCTTTAACAACTCTAAGGACCTCCAAACTTTCCATTAAACAGTACAGCTCATTCATTGAAATCTTAACATTGTCTCTTGCCAGTCCAATGTCAAGAAGAGTTTACTGACACAATATTTTAATTCTTTTAGAATTTCCTCCTACATATTTTGATATTTATTCCCATACTGCCCACAGTCATTTCTGTATCTACTTTATATGTACCTACATTTTCCCATTTTTTATATTTTTGTTGTTGTTGATGACCCACCCAGTTTGCTTTTTGATGCTGATTAGTCGTTAAGTCACTCACAGTAGAATCCACTGCCTATTATGAACCACACACCCTTGAAGATAACTGGATCTCCCTTCCCTTACAGTTACACTCTATTCAGTTAGGATTGAGGGCTCATGAGTTCTTCCTCTCCTCATAAATGTTATGGTCCTCTGCCAGATTTATAGAATAAGGCATGTTTTTCCTTATATGGACTGGGCCTTCAATCTAGTCAGAATGTAGTAGGCTGGTTATTACTATGACATTTGATCCACTATGGCACCCATGGACTTATCTTGTCACACTGGTCATTATTGTAGTTCATGGGATTCACCATAGTTAAGTAATCATCAGCTAATGGAGGTGACTTACCCTCTGCTAGGAAAGATCAAGAAGGTAATGCAGACCACACTCCTTATGGCAAGGCCTGAGTTGTTGGGTCCCCACATGGCAAGAACTTATGGGGATATTCACGAAGAATCTCCCAGACGCTCCTGGGGAAATGCTTGGTTCACCTTATGTTTGCACTCATGTCTTTGCTATTGGAAGTCTTTACATTCACTTTGTGACAGATATTTCCCTAGAATTAGAAAAGGAAAGCTGGGACTATGATTTATTCTTGTTTGCTTCTGTCACAGTGGAATATTTATCTACTCCTCTGTTAGTTCACAGTGGTGATGTGGTTGAGTCAACACATGGGCCTGGCCTGGGTAAAAGGCCCTAGTCTGGATACGTCTGCATGTTCTCTTTTGTTGGGAAATTAATTCTAAAAATTTGCCCACCAATGTGTTCCAAAAAAACCAGCTAGATGATTATCAAAAAGTTAGAAAAGCCTTGCTGGATCATTGGTTCCATGACCTAATGGGAACATTCAGAGGTGAGCCAAGCAAGGATGAGGAACTGACTCAAGTTACTAATTTGATGAGAGCTCTTATCATTTGATGAATTAGATCTCCTGATTAGGATATAGGGAGGTGTTTGGTGCCAGTGATTAAATCAAAATCTCCTGTGTATCTCATCTATCATCTCTCTATACTGTAAATGCAACTGCTACCAACCCTGGCCACTTGGTTATGTAGCATTATGATGGGTTAGATATTAGCTGCCTGCAGAACACATGTTTCATCTTTCTTGATACAGTTCATGGGTTAACAGGAAACCACAGAGATTGAGGAGGAGAAGAAAGGGGAAAAAGTATAGTATGCATATTATTGTTACACATGGGAAATTCTTAAAAGAGTTTGTACATAAGAAAATGAAAAAATGATTGTAAAAACTTTTCAGCAGTGAAAAAATGGATATATAAACAAAGGTGGCCTAGTTGTCTCAGTGCCAGAGTTTGTGAGTTGCACCTCTTAAATCGAGTCTTTCTTCACCTGTTTTGGACATCCTCTTTTGGATTTTGAACCCCTCCTGGACTACACCACGGCAAGCTACTTAAAATCTTTTAAGTCTGTGAAAGATATCCAGCAGAAAGGAAACTTCCTGGTCAGTAATAACCTGATTTCTCCATGTCCTTTGAACAGAGTGCGTACACATTCATGATTAATCTTACTTCCAAGTAAGCAACCAGGAGCAGTGGCATTAAACTATTATTTGGGTATCTCTATGACACCCTTAAAACAACTCAAGGGGAATTACTTTAAATCTTGCACTCGAATTTTATATGCACACCACATATATACATGACAGAGAGAGAGTGAGAGACAGAGACAGAAAGAGAGAGAGAGAGGAGAGAAACTGAGGGAAAGGCTAAAAGACAGAGAGAGACAGATAAAGAGAGACAGAGAGGTAATAAAATATTAGGTTTCTTTGTGGTTTTCCCGAACTTTGTTAGTGTTATACATTGTTCTCAAAGTCTCTCCTCTGCCCAACCTTCCCATCTTCTCCCTACCAAACCCACTTTGTCTGTATTGCCTTTTCTCTTTCATATCACTGTGTTCATCTATCTCCACTCATTTTGGATCTTTTCCTACCTTCTCTGCTGCCCTGTGTCCAGTTTCCTGGATTCTAGAGATTCTTCAAGTTAAGCCTACAAACCTAGAGATTCTTTGCTAAACTCCTCATATGAGCAAGAGCATGTGACATTTAAGACAGGTATTTTTTTAAGGCTAAAATAATCATACATGAATGTTAACAAACTTTCCTAACTGTGGTATAAACACAACAAGTAAAACATGTCAATAAATAAAACTTGACTTTGAAAGAAAAGGGTTATTTATGGGTAAAAGGCTGATTATTACATATTAGTTTATACGTAGAAGTTGCAAAGCAAGTGTGTCTATTCTCTGTAGCCTATGTTAAAGACTGTGTCTTTGCATAAAGTACTGTTTTTCCCAAGTATTTCATTTTATGTTTTCATTCTTCAATTCCTTTGAATAAAAATCTAATTCTTCAGGTACTCTGAATAAAATATAGTATTGTAATAATTAAATAATATTCTCTTCTGAATACTATGTCATGTCTACCATTTCAATGTCCTGGAAGATTGATATTTGTAATCAGGAATGCAGATGAAACAGTTAAATATGAAGATCTTGTGCCATCCTCATTCTTACCAGGCTTGTGCCAGTACCAGTACAAATCATGCAATGTGCTCAGTAATCCTCACTGAAATCAGGCTCATTGTCTTGAGTCTTCCTTGTTGGCTACAGACTTTCATCTCTTCACTTTGTGTAACCTCCCTTTGACTCCGGTCAATCCTTGTGTGTGCTGCTGACATCAGTTCATATTACTTCTTTAAGGGAGTTTATTCAACCACCAATGCAATTTCCTTCCAGATTGTTAATCCATTTGCCTTTCGTTTGAATTCGTTTCTCTGCTTTAAAAGCATGTCTGCTCTGAAGTCCAAAACAAATCAAATCAGCAAACCAAGGATGAGGCAAGTGAGAACCAACAAGGAGCTTTTCATTACAGACCTCTTCATTTGTTTTCATGGGCCTGAAACTAAAATGTGCCAGCTTTTGTGTTTCTTCTTTGGCCTACTCTCACTCACAGCATATTCACCAGTCTGCCTTGGGCAGCTTATCAAAACTTTTCCTTAATATTTTCCTATTTCTGAGTATTTTCATTTTCGTCCTTAAGCACTGATATTAAGAACCTCACATTTTCTCTCCAAAGCCATCTTTACCTATTGTCTTTCATGGAACTATAAATATTATACAACACAGAGCTTCTTTCTAAAATAATTATATTTCAACCAAATTCTTATTTTATCAAAATGATGACATAGAATGACCATAAGACCCTGTGCATGCCTTTCAGCTGAGTTAAAAAACAAACAAACAAAAGACAGAATAAAATTTCTGTCTTGCAAGGAGTAACGGCAAAGGGATCAAAAATTTATTATTTTACATATAGCTCATTGATCTAAAGTATTTTATTATAAGTTTATGAAATTTGTAACTCTATGCATTGCTTTTTTAAAAATTATTTTTATCGTGTGTGAATATGTTTTTGTGTGCATTTGTGTGGCATGTATGTGGAAGCCATAGGACCACTTTTGAGAATCAGTCCTCATCTTCATTTGTGGGCTCCTGACATTATATTTGGGTTGTTAGGTAGGTCACAGTTATATTACATACAGAGCCCTTTCCAGGCCCTGTATTGTTTGTTTTGTTTTCTTTTAATCATTTTATATAGGCATATAGTTTTCTTCAAATGTTTTCATGTAAATTTTACCTTAGCTTCATAAAATGTTGCTCATACCATTTCACTTGAAATGAAAAACAAATTTTCTCATTAGAATGACACAGTTATGTTTTAAAATTGTTTAGACATACTTTTATGTGATATTAAATATTCATTTAACTTCCCTAATTATACACTAGTTTATTTTTCTAAATAAAATATATCTTATCAAATATATATAATTGTTGCACTAAAACTGATGTTTACTTATTAATACATTTGATAAAAAGACTATACCACATATTCTGCCCTTGTATTTCTAAAAAATAACCAAAAGCTGTGTTTAATTCAAGCTGTTGATGACATGCACTACAGAAAACATTAATTATTGTATGATAAATTATGCATCAATGAGTATATCTCAGTGTTGAACTGATTAAGTGGAAGAAAATTGCAAAAACCAACTGTGGCCTCTTTACCACCATACTACTCCTACATAATTGAGGTTTATGCAAGGAGAGATTTGGCTAATCAATGTTTGTTCTGTAGAAACAAACAAATGAACAAACAAAAGAGCCCTAATGTATACTCTGCAGTTCTCACTCTTGGCCATGTATGACTGTATGCACCTGTGCATGTTTACCCCAGCTGCAAATACATCTGCTGGGGTGCATTTTGGTATCATAGTCATATCCCAGTAGAGTGTCTCCTATATATCAATCTGTTGATACAAATGTTTCCAAGCATATTCTGAAAGACAAGTTTGTCTTTCCTTTGCTTCTCTTCCAATAGAGATGTCAAACCAAGGGATATTTTAATTAAAATTATAAGAGTATTTGAAGTTTTGCATATATATACATATATATATATATATATATATTAAGTAATGGAGAGAAACAACAGGGTCTAGAGAGATTAATTAGAGTTTGAAAAATCATAATTTTCTTATAGAGTATTTCAGGTTGTCTTCCAGCATACATGTCTCGTGGCAGGAAGCTCACATTCAAATGTAATTTCAACACAAATGTAATTTACTCTCCAGGGCATCCACATGACTTATCCTCAGAAGTATCCTCACACAGGTTTATATCTCTCCCTGGTGCCCCTCTTCTCTCTCTCTCTCTTTCTCTCTCTCTCTCTCTCTCT
>NW_022196903.1:72711478-72725067 GCF_008632895.1 Mastomys coucha
TCTCTCTCTCTCTCTGTCTCTCTCTCTCTCTCTCTGACACAGACACACATACATGTTCATATTCACAAACAATAAGTCTTGGATCTATCAGGTTTTTTATGTGTTGCCCTATTTGTTTCCAATCTGCATGAATTCTCAAGCCAATACCTATTAATGGACTTGAATAGTTTCAACATATACAATTTCCTCTTCAAAATTTAATATGTATATACATGTATGTACATAAATAACATTTCAATTTCATTGTTCCTCAAAATCAAAGTCATGGTTCTCACTTGCCACATCTTCCCTCTTGTCAGGCTTTTAGACTTTTGACTCTTCAATAGACAGAAAATGATGGCCATAGATAACAATAAGTAATTGTTTTTTTAAAGAATTAGTAAAGTTGAGATCTTTTCAACTTACAATCTTCTTTGTATTTTTTCTGTTGTATCATCATTAAATCTGTCTTTTTAAGCTAGAGTATTTAGTAGACAATAAAAAACCTGCAGAAGATAGCTGTTGCTCTCCTTCCCTTTTGTTCTTGACAATGATGAATTTGTTTCTGAAGCAAACAATTAAATTTAACATTTAATTTTTTATAGAACTTTTTATCAAATAAAAGCTCCCTTATAATTGCACTTCTCTGAGCTTCTTTTATTCAAAAAGTAAAGTTTTAAACACTGTCTTTTCCACTGATTTCTTTTTCTCCTGAAGATTCCTTTTCATTGTATTATCCTTGAGACTTCCATTGAAGCTTTCAACATCGTTCTGATGCTAAGCTTCCTAATTTCATCTCCCAATATATTGTGTAAAAATGTCTTCTCATTTTATGTATGATTGTGCTATTGTTTTCTACTAAGGAAGGCTTCTTTATTTTATTAAAGTTCATGTATTCTCTTAAAAGAGCAACAAAATTATCCTTTTTCAAATATATTTATAAAAATCCATCTCTTTAATTAACTACATAATTTTATAACACCCTGACAGTATTCAGTTAGTGTCATGGTTTGAATGAGAACTGTCCCACATAAGCTGTTAACACTTCTTTTTTCCTCCACTTTCTTTTAGTTGATAACTTGGGATCATCTATCATCCAGCTCCCACTGCCACGTTTCTGCTGTGTTTTTCTACTTTTATAGATCCTGTCCCTCTGGAACTGAAAGCCAAAATAAATTCTTCTATAAGTTGTTTTGTGACAGGGTACTATATCAGAAAAACAGAAATCTTAGTAAATACACTGTGATTTTGATTATTTTAGAATTTCAACATAAAATCATACAGGTAAACTATTGGAAAAGACTGAAAGCCACAAACTCCACGGATTACAATGAAATATCAACATATTTATATTAACTTTGAAATATGAGATAGGATGGTATAAGTTGTGTGAACTACAGAGAGTAGGAGATCATGAAAAGGATCAAGCCTGAAAAGAAGAATCTTCCCAAAAGACAGATTCCTGGTAGCCAGAGGAATTCACAATGTACTGGTTGATAGTGCCCGCTAGCAGAGTTAGATGAACACCACTGAGAAAGAGTGTTATCCAAGAAATGAACCCACAAACCAATGACCACTGGATCTTTGACAAGGGAGCTCAAACCATCCAGTGGAAAAAAAGACAGCATTTTCAATAAATAGTGCTGGATCAACTGGTATTTAGCATGTAGAAGAATGCAAATCGATCCATTCCTATCTCCTTGTACAAAGCTCAAATCCAAGTGGATCAAGTACCTCCACATAAAACCAGATAGACTGAAAAAAATAGAAAAGAAAGTGGAGAAGAGCCTCAAGCACATAGACACAGGGGAAATTTTTCTGAACAGAGCACCAATAGCTTGTGCTCTAAGATCAAGTATTGACAAATAGGACCTCATAAAGTCGCAAAGCTTCTGTAAGGCAAAAGAAACTGTCAATAGGACAAAACAGCAACCAACAAATTAGGAAAAGATCTTTACCAATCCTATATCTAAGAGAGGGCTAATATCCAATATATACAAAGAACTCAAGAAGTTAGACTCCAGAGAAACAAATAACCCTGTTAAAAAATGGGGTACAGAGCTAAACAAAGTCTCAACTTAGGAATACCAAATGGCTGAGAAGCACCTAAGGAAATGTTCAAAAGCCTTAGTCATTAGGGAAATGCAAATCAAAACAACCCTGAGATTCCACCTCACACCATTCACAATGGCTAGGATAAAAAACTTAGGTGACAGCAGATGCTGGAGAAGTTGTGGAGAAAGAGGAACACTCCTTCATTGCTGGTGGGATTGCAAGCTGGTACAATCACGCTGGAAATAAGTTTGATGGTTCCTCTGGAAATTGGACATAGTACTACAAGAGGACTCAGCTATACCACTCTGGCATATACCCAGAAGATGCTCCAACATGTAATAAGAACACATGCTCCACCATGTCCATAGAAGCCTTATAATAGCCAAAAACTGGAAACAACCCAGATGTCCGTCAACAGAGGAATGGATACAAAAATTGTGGTACATCTACACAATGGAGTACTATTCAGCTACTAAAAACAATGAATTTATGAAATTCTTAGGGAAATGGATGGATCTGGAGAATATCATCCTGAGTGAGGTAACCCAATCACAAAAGAACACACATGGTATGCACTCTCTGATAAGTGGATATTAGCCCAGAAGATCTGAATACACAAAGTACAATCCACAAACCACAAGAAACTCAAGAAGAAGTAAAACCAAAATGTGGATACTTCATTCCTTCTTAAAAGGAGAACAAAATACCCATGGAAGGAGTTTCAGAGACTAACTATGGAGCAGTGACTGAAGGAAAGACAATCCATCCTGATATAGCTGTCTCCTGAGAGGCTCTGACAGTACCCGACTAATATAGAAGTAAAGGCTCACAGACATCCATTGGACTGAGTACAGGGTCCCCAGTGAAGGAGCTACAGAAAGGACCCAAGGAGTTGAAGGGTTTGCAGCCCCTTAAGACAAACAATATGTACTGCCTAGTACCTTCAGAGCTCCCAGGAACTAGACCACCAAACAAAGAGTGCACATAGTAGGACCAATGGCTCCAGCAGCATTTATATATAGTAGAGTGGCCAAGTCGGCCATCAATGGGAGGAGAGGCCCTTGGCCCTGTGAAGATTCTATGCCCCAGTGTAGGGGAATGCCAGGGTCAGGAAGCAGAAGAGGGTGGGGTCGCAAGCAGGGGAAGAGGGTGGAGGGAGGGAACAGGGGTTTGTTTTGTTGTTTTTTTTTTTAATTACATATTTTCTTTATTTACATGTAAATTTCTCCATTCCCAGTTTCCCCTCCAAAAAACAAAGAAACAAACACAAACAAACCCCTGTTGCCTCCCACTTCCCCATGCCTGCCACCCCGCCTTCTCCCACTTTCTGGCCCTGGCATTCCCCTACACTGGGGCACAGAACCTTCACAGGGCTGAGGCCCTCTCCTCCTATTGCTGATCGAATTTGCAATCCTCTACTATACACATGCTGCCAGAACAATCCGACCCCTCCATGTGCAGTCCTTGGTTGGTGGTTGAGACCCTGGGAGGTCTGAGGGTACTACTTAGTTCATATTGTTGTTAGTCCTAAGGGGCTGCAAACCCCTCAGCTCCATTGGACCTTTCTCTAACTCCTTCACTGGGGACCCTTACTCAGTTCAATAGATGGCTGTGAGCCTCTACATAACCCTATTAAAAAATGGGGTACAGAGCTAAACAAAGAGTTCTCAATTGATGAACACCAAATGGCTGAGAAGCACCTAAAGAAATGTTGTTGTTTTTTTGTGTTTTGTTTTTGGTTTTTGATTTTGGAGGGGAAACTAGGAAAGGAGATATCGTATGACATGTAAATGACGAAAATACCTAATAAAAAAAAAAGGAGATAGTTCTAATTTCTAGTAGCCTTGAAGCACAGAAGCTTCTGTGTCTGAAACAGAAAAGATAGTAGTAAAAACTGAGTCATAAACCATAGGTTACAAACAGCTGAAACTGATGAACCAAGGTTATCCAGACAAGGCATGGACACCAATAGAGCAGGACAATTGAAAGGTAAAGAAACATACTTTATAGCTTTTCATGTATTGACATGTTTGAGTACAGTTCTTCCAAATTCTGTATTATACCATATGTGACATAAAGAAGCCATCACTTTGTCTAGGAATATCATTAAGAAAATATCACGCTGAAGAAACAAAAATAAATGTGGAATGAAAAACAAACTTGTCTGAAGTATAAACAGAATCGACTTTCAGTAAACTATAGGATGGTTTTAAAGTAAAAGAGTTCATTAAATGCCTGCAAAAATTCAACATCATCTATGTGAATGAAATGAAGTTAGGACAGGACGCTGAGTCATATGCAGACACTGTCCTAGTGTTACTATTGCTGTGAAAGAATGCCATGAACTTGGGAGAAAGACATATTTCCTCATCACTGTTACTCATTCAGGAATGTCAGGACAGGAACTCAAGCAGCACAGAAGTTTGGAGGCAGGAGTTGATGTTTAGTCTACTTTGCTTGCTCAGCCTGCTTTTTGGTAGACCTCAGAACCACCAAGCCGTGGATGGCACCACCCACAAATGGCTGGGCTTATGCTCATTAATCCCTAATTAAGAAAATGACTAAAAGACTTGCCTACAGCACAAGAAGCTAGACAAAAAAAATCTACAGGCCAGAGTTCAAGGCAGTGTATTGTGTAAAATATATGGGCATTTTCTTTAATCAGTCTAACATTAAGGAAGAGGTTGAAAGCAAAAGAAACACCTTAGCAGTTAGCCTTTCCAGCACACTGGACTTGGGTTTTCAGTCCTTACTACAGAGATAAAAGCCTGATCACTGGCAAATAATTGGATAATAAAATTTATATCATTTTGTAAAACTATAATATTGCCATAGCTATCAACTAATCCTAAAGTCCGATGCTAGATTTGATTTGGATATGTAAGATAAGTCTGACTATTGGTAAATCCATTTTAAGTTTTTGAGAGCCTTCCATCTTATTTTTATCAATGGGTTGGAATAATTTATGTTATCACCATGAGTATACAATCTCTTCAGTACATAATGATATTTAAAAGTCTGGATATGAACATTCCTTATCTAAACCTCTCTCTGCAGTCAATTTTAACATTGTCTGTTGAATAGTAGGTCTTCTAACAGGCTAGGAGGTGATGTCACATTATAGTTTTGATTTCATTTCCATGGTGATTAGTAATAGTGAGCATTTGTTTTCATATGTTACAATTTGTAGATTTTCCTTAGGAAAATGTCTACACATTTCTCCCACCCACTTTTAAATTAGGGTATTAATTTTCTTGTAATTTAATTGTCTGAGCTATTTATAGGCATTTGATATAAAAATTTTCTGAGAAAAGCTTTTGACAGAAACTTTCCCCCATTCTCTATTCCACATACTTAAAGTATTATTATTTCCTTCACTTTACAAAACTATTTAATTTTAAGTCATATAAATATAGTGATACCATTTACTATTTGTGGTTTGGGTTCATGCACAATATCAACGGTCTGTTTTATCTATTTTGTACTTTACATTTCCATACTATTTTAAGGTGTTCAGTTTGTTGAATTTTTGTGTGGTATGAGATTAAGATCTAATTTCATTCTTTCCATGTTCATATCCAGATTTTTAAACATCATTATGTACTGAAGACATGGTTATTGTCCCATTTAATGGTCATTGAAATTTTATTGAAGAGCAACTGACTAAATTAGTAGACTTATTTCTGGGTTGTCTACTCTCATTCATTTTTATGCCTGTCTGATTTCCTTCCAGTAAAGGCTCGTTTTACTATGAGAACCTTGTAATGCTATTTTGAAATTAAAAAAAAAATGATAATTCCATCCTGTCTTGCTCAGGAATAGTTTGAGAATTTTAGGTGTTTTGTGGTTCTGAATTAATTTTATAACTTTTTCTTTCTAGAATTTTATATGCTGCACATTAAACGTCTAAAGTGTTCCAGGGACTGCAGGCTTTTTAATAATATTCATAAAATCAGAATATCTTTGCATTTATTTGTCTCTTTCTTTTACTCTCTCTATTTTTAATGTTACTATTGCAGAGAACTTTTATCTGCTTGGAGAAATTTCTTCCTATGTATTTTGTGCAAAGCTATTGTGAATTCAATTGCTTTTATATTTTTCTCCCAGAAGAAGGTTTATTTGTATGATAGTAGCAAGATGGAGATTTTGTATTGTGTATCTGGTTATCTTGCTGAATTCCTTCAAGAACATTGAGATGTTAGGGGAAAACCGGAGTTTTCGGTATATTAGATTATGTCATCTTTAGATAGGAACAATTTTACTTTGAAATTTGTATGTCTATTTTTCCTTTTTTCATACCTTATTTATCTGACTGGGACTCACAGAGCTATGTGTAATATCAGCAGCTACTTTGGCAGAGATCTCAAAAGAAAGCATTTAACATGTTTTTTTGCTGAATATAGTTGCTGCTATGAACTCTTCATAGGAAACTTTCATAGAGTTAAAATACATTCCTAATTAGGAAGTAATTAGTAAGTAATGAATTGTAAGTAATGAAATTATGTAGAGTTTTCTCAATTATTTTTTCTACAGTTATTGATATGACCCTAGAAATTTTACTGCTAATTCTGTTACATTAGTTGATTTGTATATGTTGCATGATCCTTTCATGTCATGAATAAATTAATTTTGATCTTGAAGGAAAATCATATTAATGTGCTATTGAGTTCATTTTGATAGTAATCTGTTGAGATCTCCTTTTTCACCTGTATTCACTTATCCGAGATGATTGCTTACTTTCTTTGTCTAGTTTTAATAGAAAAGTTGAGGGTGGCTTTAAAACCTATTTTGGATATGTATTGTCCTCTTCAATACTGGGAAGATTTGACAAGAATATGTTTGTCGTTTGCCTATAAAGTTTATCACCAAAGCTACCAGATTGTAAGTTCTTGAAACTTTAATTTTCTGAGCATTATTTTTACCCAAAACTGGCCAACTAAGACTTAAGGTGTGGTAATGGGAAAAATCCCTGAGTAGTTAAGCGTACCTGGAGTTCTTGTAGAGGACCAGGATTTGGATCCCAGAATGTGGCTCTCCACATCCAAAACTTTAGTTACATGCCATCTGATGACCTCTCTGGCCTCCTAAGTGAGGTGACTGCGCATGATAGAATACATAAATGCAAGCAAATCGTACATTTATAGAATAAACATAAAATCTAAACAAATTAAGAGTTATGATTTATCCTATCTTGATGGTGTAGACTTTGCACATCATTTACCACTACACATTCAATCATTTCTTCTGTGTTATCAAGCTTGTTAATAGTAAAACCACGAAAACCTATTTAATGAACCTTTATATTTCTAAGGTACATGATGTTCATTCATTCATGAAAATGTAAAGTATTTTAATTTTTTACTTTTTATTAGCAGTTCTTATTTTCATTGCTTTTTAAAACTGAATTTCCGTTGTGTGTTTCAATTGTTCCTACCTACTCTCCTACTCTGGTGTCTGAATTTCCGTTGTGCATTTCAATTGCTTTTCCTTTTGATGTTGTGATACACTGCTATGTTTTAACATGCCATATCTTGCTGCAAATTTTCATTTTACATCTTTTACTGTATCATGTATATTTTGCTGTGTTATATCCATTTTATCTTAAGTTCTTTATGGTGATAAAAACAGAAAATAGAGATTCATATGGGCAAGAAAAATGCTTTTGTAAAAACCACTATCACATACATATGCAAATATACTTCTATGAGTTATTCTCTGACTTCTATTTTTTATGATTTTTTAGGCTAATGAGGAATTGAAAACTTTGTTTATTTTATAATTGCTGTCTTTGTTCAAGGGACAAGTGTTTGGGTTTTGATGGGTGGAGCCCATTGTGCATATTTGGCATCCACTTGCATGTGCTCTTTTCCCCATTCTTTCTCCTTCAGATTGTGAGTTCCTGGACAGCTGAGAGAAATTTCTACCAGGAGACTATTTGCTGGACCTTCTTTCTATGATACAGTTCATCATTGTTTGTTTGACGGCAGAACTGAGTAACTCATTTCTGGAGTAATTATTCACAGCCAAGGACATCCTGCTGAATTTTTTAGATTGCTTTCCTATTTTTCGGTCACTCCTTTCCTTTAGATATTGCAACTTTCTGTTTTACTTTGGAGGTGTGTGTGTGTGTGTGTGTGTGTGTGTGTGTGTGTGTGTGTGTGTGTATAATTTCTCTACAATAGATTTTGGGTAGTCCATGTCTTTAACTTGTACACAAACTTTCTTAAGGTAAATGCACTTGAAAGTTTATAGCAAATTAACATCATTTGCAAATAAAAATTACACAATTACAAATTACAAAAATTACAAAATTATACAGTGTAACCTCTCTTCTCAAATTTCATGCTATCTGACTTTGAAACCAACATATTTTATGTGCCTCCCATTAAACAGAAATAGCTGTAATTATTTTAGCATTATATATTTAAATTTTTATACCCGAGTTAAAATTTTACTTTATATATTACCATTATAGTATTAGAATGATCTGAATTTGATTGAATACTTTACATAAATGTGAGTTCATACTTTTTTGTATTTTCAGAGTGTACTTCATTTAAAACATAATTGAAGAACACTTTTTAGAATTATTTTCAAAACATTTGTAGGTATAAAATTCCTCAGCTTTCATTTTTCTGGGCAATTATCTACCTCATATCTTTTTGAAAAGATGTTAGAAAGTCACGTATCAGGTTACAAATTCACTACACTAGAGCATATCTGTACAGTCTACTGTGTTAGTTAAAATATTGAAGATCCACCCCCCCAGAGAAAACTGAAATAATAAGTGACACACTAAGGAATGATTAAAGAAAAAACAAACATTTCCTCTTAGATTAATTTGACAAAGAAAGAACTCAAAATTGAATTTGGTACCTTCTTTCTGTCTGTAGTCTGTGGTTACTGGTTGTACTGGCTGGTTTTGTGTGTCTACTTGACACAAGCTGGAGTTATTACAGCTAAGGGAGCTTCAGTTGGGGAAGTGCCTCCATGAGACCCAGCTGTGGGGCATTTTCTCAATTAGTGATCTAGAGGGTAGGGCCCCTTTTTGGTGGTGCCATCCCTGGGCTGGAAGTCTTGGGTTCTATAAGAGAGCAGGCTGAGCAAGCCAGGAGAAGCAAGCCAGTAAAGAACATCCCTCCATGGCATCTGTGTCAGCTCCTGCTTCCTGACCTGCTTGAGTTCCAGTCCTGACTTCCTGTGGTGATCAACAACAATGTGGAAGTAAGCTAAATAAACCCTTTCCTCCCCAACTTGCTTGTTCTTGTTCGTCATGGTGTTTGTGCAGAAGTGGAGGCCCTGACTGAAACACTCGTCTACTCCTAGCTTGTCTGTTTTATGCACAGGACTTGCTTTGCTGTGCCTATTGCTGTGTCTGCCTGCCCCTAACAAGGGGCTTCCTGTGCATTTAGTAATGAATATTAAAAAACATGGAATTTGGAAAGGGATTACATCTTCTTTATGGAAATATTTAACATTTTAAATATTAATAAAGGAAGAAACCATTTTACTGATTGCAGCTGATCCAGAAGCACTTAGTACAGCAAACATATATCATCACCATATATCCATGCTGCTTCCAACATTTATGATAGATACTTGTTGTATGAGGTTCCTTTCAGCCTATTGGCTGCTCATAGCAATTCATACCAACACACACAAACACACACACACACACACACATTCACACAAACAAATACATTATGTTATGTAGGGGAAATGAAAATATGCAATTTAATATGTGACATACAATTCATGACATTGGATATTCAAAATATAGGAAAGCTGGTTATAATATTCTCTTAAGGGCAAGTTAGATTTAAACAGGGAGAATAGACAGTACAAAAGCAGATTAAGAACATAGTTGTTCATTATCTCAAAAGATAATTAGCTTTGCTCTGAGATTTGCCAATACCTCTGCCTTTGGAGGAGAATAACCATATGTCAATGTTCTATAAATGTGGGATATTTCTCTTCATATACTCAGTGTTTTGTAATTTATTTTTCAGATGCAGTAAGATACTCAGCCAATCAGTAACTCAGTAGCTGAGTAGTTGTTTTAGATTGGGCCATAGACAATTTCACCTTACGTATTACAGCTTAAATTCAGATTTTTGAAAAGGACACAGGAAGATTAGCAGAATAGATTTTGTGTGGAAATGATTTTTTATTGTTTTTTCCTTTGTTTTCTTTTGTTTTACTTTTTTAAAATTTTTATTCTTTTATTCTTTTTTCTTTTATTAGATATTTTCTTTATTTACATGTCATATTTCCCAATTTCTCCTCCAAACAACAGCAACAACAACAACAACAAGAACAAACCCCTGTTTCCTCCTCCCTCCTTTTGTACACCGATTATAAGTCAATGTATCTAAGATCAAGTCAGGATGTTGACTCTTTGGTAGACAGAGCCAACTAGAATACTATTGAGAGTTGAGAGTTTCCATCCTGAGCTTGGCATTAGAACCAAATGTTGTTTCTTAGGTGAAAACCAAAGGCACAGTTCTTTTCCTTTTGTTCCTTCTTTTATTTTATTTATTTCATTTATTTTATTTGGGGATTTTACCTAAATAGCTCATGTGTGAAAGTTTCAAGTACTACAATGAGGCATGAAACACTTTTAAATTTCAGTACTCATAAATCCTAAAGAACTGCAAATTAGGGTTTTTTTCTTTATTGGATATTTTCTTTATTTACATTTCAAATGTTATCCCCTTTCCCAGTTTCCCTCCCTCCTGGAAACACCCTATCACATCCTCCCTCCCCCTGCTTCTATGAGGGTATTCCTCCACCCACCCACTCCCACTTTTCCTCCCTCAATTCCCCTGTACTGGGGCATCTATCAAGCCTTAGGACATCTTATAGGACCAAGGACCTCTCCTCCCATTGATACATGACAGACCACCGTCTGTCTGCAACATATGCAGCTGGAGTCATGTGTACTCTTTTGTTGATGGCTTAATCCCTGGGATTCCTGGGGGGGTTGGTTGACTGGTATTGTTGTTCTCCCTATTGGATTGCAAACCTCTTCAACTCCTTCAGTCCCTTCTCTAACTCCTCTATTATGGATCCCCACACTCAATCCAATGGCTAGCTGCTAACATCTGCCTCTGTATTTGTAAGGCTCTGGCAGGGCCTCTCAGCAGACAGCCATATCAGGCTCCTTTTAGCATGTACTTCTTGGCATCCACAATAGTGTCTGGGTTTGGTAATTGTATATGGGATGAATCCCCAGGTGGGACAGTCTCTGAATGGCCTTTCCTTCAGTGTCTTCTCTACACTTTATCTCCATATTTGTTTCTGTGTGTATTTTGTTCTCCTTCTAAGAAGGACCAAAGCACAAACACTTTGATTTCCTTCTTACTGAGCTTCGTGTGGTCTGTGAATTGTGGTCTGGTTATTTGGAGCTTTGGGGTTATTTTCCAGTTATCAGTGAGTGCATAACATGTGTTTTCTAACAAATCTGAGGGGAAGAATTTCACATTGTGAAAGGGAATATCAAGCAAAGATAGCATTTGATTAATTGTAGTAAACTAGTTGGTAAACAGTCCTAGATAGTTCCCAGTTCAGAGACTAGTCAAAGGCCTGACTGGGTGGTGTTAACTTACATTTTTATTTAGTAAATGATTCAACAAACAAAGTGAGGACAAACAAAACAGTTCAGGATTATGTTTGCTTTTAATTTAACATTCTGCAATGTTAAAGCTGATGTTCAAGAATAAGTCATGCCTGATCTCCATTTCAGCTTACATTAGAACAGATTGAAAATACTGTACAAACATCATGTTTGTTGATAGTTATGTGTATGATCTTTTAATCATTTTCAATAACATACCCTAAATTTGAATCTAGATTATTCTTAAACTTTTGTTTTTAATTGATACAATGCATCTAGATATATGTGCTTGGTTCTGATTATTTGTTGAAATTGGTTTGATTGTCATAAAAAATTTCAAGGTATTTCTAGGTAGTAAATTTTCCAAAGTGGTGGAAATTTGGCTCAACATTTGAAAGCATCTACTGCTTATGTAGGGGAGCCATGTTTCCTTTACATCACACACAGCTAAGAAACACCTGTTACACCACCTCCAGGGGAAAAATAAAAAACTTGACACTTTTGTCTTTTGAGGACACCTGATCTAAGGTATATACACATACACACACACACACACGCAGACAGACAGGCAGACACACATGCACATACATATGCACACCTTCTTAAGAGAGAGAGAGAGAGACAGACAGACAGACAGACAGACAGACAATTATTTTAAAAAGATTTGACAAAGAACTTTTAGTATACTCTTATCATCCATATCTTATCATGAAATACAGAATATGCTACAGTGTCATAATCTAAATAATCAAGTATTTTTAATATGAAGAATGTTTTGTTTAATATCAATTTCTTCAATATTTGTTTGTTGTATCACATAGATGTCTGCTCCCAACAGAGTTTTTTATGTATTCTATTCATCCATCTGTAGTTTTCTTTCAAAGATTTTTTTTTTGGCAGACTTGGTGGGTGGTCACATCCCCTGTTATTCTGTGTCTGACTCTGAAAAGCATTTTTATTGTGTTCATTTCTGAATTTTTTATGCTTGAGCTTAAAATTATATGTTACAGTTATTTTCTTTTAGCAACATGAAGATATTTCTACATTCATTTTGTTGCTATTGTTGAAAACCACATGGCCTCTGTCATTTGGTCACTCCTTGTCTATTAAGCTGTCTCTTTTTGATAGCAATGTTTCTGAATGATTTCATCCTTAAAGGATAAAATTTTCATTATGCTCTACTTAGGTATGGTTTATTTATTCTATTTATTACTTAAAATGCATACTTCATTAAATATACCATTTTTCTCCGATTTTAGAATATTCACAACATGGTTTTTCAAATGAACTATTTTCTATTTTCTAAGTTTTAACTTTTGAATAAATGCTGTAGATTTTTATTGCTCTTCCATAGCACTCAAGAATTTTCTTTTTTCATAATGTTTCTTAATCCTTCTACATTACAGTATTTTCCTTAAATTTTCAATATATTTCTTTTCTTCTTGATTCTTCCATATTAGAAAATTGCAAGTAGTGTTTTTGAAAAAGATTATAAACAGTGAATAATATTTTATGCCATAATTATTAATATTTTCATGTCATTTTTCATGACATCCCACTGCCTTCAAATGTAAGCTGGTAAGTTATATAAATATTTGAAGCTAATTAGGATAGGTTTTAATAGTTCCTATAGCATAGTCAAATATAATTAAGTATAAATATAATTAAATATGAACATCACAATTTTCTTTGTATATTTTATTTATACTAATAATTTTTACAGCATTTGATATGTCAGTTTTCAGACTTTAGAAGAGATTTATGTTTATTGTCTTGTAGCAATTTAATTTTGTACAAGATAAAGTCTAGCCTCCTATGTTTGCTTTTCAACCTTCTAGAAATCTATGATGTGGAAATGTTTAGTTCCTAAATTACTTCGTGTGTGTGTGTGTGTGTGTGTGTGTGTGTGTGTGTGTGTGTGTGTGTGTGTGTGTGTGTG
>NW_022196903.1:72725089-72734813 GCF_008632895.1 Mastomys coucha
GTGTATGTGTGTGTGTGTGTGTGTGTATGTGTGTGTGTGTGTGTGTGTGCATGCACATGCACATGTATTTATATATTGGTATGTTTGCAGTTAAGAACCTCAAGCTTCTATCTTCTCTGAACCAGACCTTGTCATTGACATGGAGCTCACTATCACTACATTTGCTGTTGGAAGGATTAGTATGTTGTAAGTTATCATGAATACAAAGCTAATTGTTTACAATTGTTTCCTAATAGCAAATATTACTTAAAGCTACACTGTTTAAAAATAGATGTCATCCAGTGGGGCAGTGGTGGCCCATGCCTTTAATCCCAGCACTTGGGAGGCAGAGGCAGGTGGATTTCTGAGTTCGAGGCCAGCCTGGTCTACAGAGTGAGGTCCAGGACAGCCAGGGTTATACAGAGAAACCCTGTCTCGAAAAAAAAAAAAATAGATGTCATCCATGCATGAATACTTGCAAGAGAATATACATACCTTGTGATTATAATTACCAGTCAATGGGATGTTGCTCATCAGGAATATAATGTAAACTGAATTGAAAAGGAAACAACTTGAAGCAAACAACCATGAAGACATTTTGGTTGAGTTCTGTAGTCTTAAGCATTGAGTGTATGTGCAGGCTGTACCGTCCTCAAGCTGAGCAGCCTGTGTTAGTATTGATTTTCTTTCCTTTTTCTTTTTTGGTAAAGATGAGAAAATCAGAGCCCCCTGTTTTTGCAGATTCATTAGTGACTATAATGGTTAGTTTGGACATTATGTTAAAACTTACTTTATAAGGTACTTTTTTATTATTCTATTCTTTTTTATATTTACTTATTCATTTTATGTATATGAGTACACCATTGCTCTCTTCAGACACACAAGAAGAGGGTATCAGATCCCATTACAGATGGTTATGAGCCACCATATGATTGCTGGGAATTGAACTCAGGACCTCTGGAAGAACAGTTGGTGCTCTTAACTGCTGAGCCATCTCTCCAGCTACCTGATTACTCAATTCTTACAAGTATTATGCACTGTAGAAAAAGTTTTTCTAAATCATGAGTACAGATCCACCTCATTTTTTTCTTTACTAAGTGTAATTGACAATGAATCAAAATAACTATAAACACATGAGAAAAGTTAAAGAACTAATGATTTTTAGCACAATGTTAATTCTAAAAATAATTCATAGCACTAAGTACCTTCATAAAGAAATTTGAGAGATCCTACAATAACAACTTAACAACACATCTCAAAGCCCTAGAACAAAAAGAAGCAAATCCACCAAAGAGAACAATAGAATTAATCAAGAAAACCAAAAGCTGGTTCTTTGAAAAAATTAACAAGATAGATAAACACCTAGCCAAACTAAGTAAAACACAAAGAGACAGTATCCAAATTACCAAAATCAGAAATGAAAGGGGTAACATAACAACAGAAACTGGAAAAAATTCAAAAAATCATCAGATCCTACTACAAAAGCCTATACTCAGCAAAACTGGAAAATCTAAGTAAAATGAATGATTTTTCGAGACAGATACAATGTACCAAATTTAAATCAACAACAGGTAAACAATCTAAACAGGCCCATATCCTCTAAGAAAATAAAAGTCATTACCTGACTAAGAGAAGTAGAGGCTCACAGCAATCCATTGGACTGAGCACAGGGTCCCCAGTGAAGGAGCTAGAGAAAGGACCCAAGGAGCTGAAGGGTTTGCAGCCCCTTAGCAGGAACAACAATATGACCTAACTAGTACCCTCAGAGCTTCCAGGGACTAAAACTAACAACCAAAGAGTACACATGGTGGGACTCATGGCTCCAGCAGCATGTGTATAGCAGAAGATGGCCAAGTCAGTCATCAATAGGAGGAGAGGATCTTGGCCCTGTGAAGGTTCTATGCCCCAGTGTAGGGGAATGCCAGGGTCAGTAAGCAGGAGTCGGGTGGGAGGGTGAACAGGGGGAGGGGGGAGTGAACAGAGGATTGTTTTAGTTTATATATATATATATATATATATATATATATATTTAAACCTTCCAGCCAATTAAAACCCAGGGCCAGATGACTTTAGGGCAGAATTCTACCAGACCTTCAAAGATGAGCTAATACCAACACTACTCAAATTATCCCATAAAGTAAAAATAGAAGGAGCACTATCTAATTCATTCTATGATGCCATATTACTCTGATACCTAAAGCGCACAGTGATACAAGAAAGAAAGAGAACAACAGACTAATTTCACTTATGAATATCAATGCAAAAACACTAATCAAAATTCTAGCAAACTGAATCCAAGAACACATCAAAATGATCATTCACCTCAATCAAGTAGGCTTCATTCCAGGGATGCAAGGTTGGTTCAATATACAAAAATCCATTAACATAATCCATTATATAAACAAATTCAAAGAAAAGAAATCACATGATCATCTCATGTTAGATGCTGAAAAAGCCTTTGACAAAATGTGACACCTCTTCATGTTAAAAGTATTGGAGAGATCAGGATGTCAAGGCCCATACCTAAACCTAACAAAAGCAATATACAGCAAACCAGCAGCAAATATTAAATTAAATGGAGAGATACTTGAAGCAATGTCACTAAGATTAAGGACAATACAAAGATGATCACACTCCCCATATCTATTCAATATAGTACTTAAAGTTCTAGCTAGAGCGATAAGAAAAAAAAAAGTAGACCAGAAGGATACAAATTGGCAAAAAGGAAGTCAAAATATCACTATTTGCAGATGATATGACAATATACATAATTGACCCCAAAAATTCTACCAGAGAACTCCTACAGCTGACAACTTCAACAAAATGGCCAGATATAAAATTAATTCAAACAAATCAGTAGCCTTCCATTATGCAAATGATAAACTGACTGAGAAAGAAAACAGAGAACACCCTTCACAAATATTCAAAAATAACATAAAATATCTTGGTGTAACTCTAACGAAACAAGTGTAAGAGCTGCAGGGCAAGAACTTCAAGTCTCTCAAGAAAGATATTGAAGAAGACCTCAGAAAATGGAGAGACCTCCCATGCTCATAGATTGATAGGATTAACATAGTAAAAATGGCCATTCTACCAAAAAATCTACAGATCCAACGAAATCACCATCAAAATTCCATCACAATTCTTCATATACATGGAAAGAGCAATTCTCAATTTCATATGAAAAACAAAATACCCAGTATAGTACAAACAATTCTTAACAATAAAAGAACTTGTGGGGAAATCACCATCCCTGACCTCAAGCTATACTACACAGCAATAGTGATAAAACAAACAAACAACGACACAGTATTGGTACAGAGACAGACAGATTGATCAATGGAATAGAATTGAAGACTCAGAAATAAAACGACACACTTATGGACACTTGATCTTTGACAAAGAGTCCTAAAGTTTACAATGGACAAAGGAAAGCATCTTCAATAAATGGGGCTGTTCTAATTGGTAGTCGGTGTGCAGAAAAATGAAAGTAGATCCATATGTGTTACCTTGCACAAAGCTTAAGTCCAAGTAGATTAAGGACCTCAACATAAAATGAGATACACTGAGTTTAGTAGAGGTGAACATGGGAAAGAGTCTTGACATTGTGGGCATTGGGAGGCAGGGATTTTCTAAACAGAATTCCAATGGCTCAGACTCTAATGTTAAGAATTGATAAATGTGACCTACAGATTGGGAAAAAAATATTTACTAACCCCACATTCAATAGAAGGCTAATATCTAAAATATATAAAGAATGCAAAAAGCTAACCTTCTAAAACCAAACAACCCAATCAAAAAACTGGGGTATAGAATGGAACAGAGAATTCACAACAGGAATCTTGAATGGCTAAGAAGCACTTAAAGATATGTTTAAAGTCTTCTGTGATCTGGGAAATACAAATCAAAATGATCCAAGTAACTGACTGAGACAGATGCAGATACATCCAACTAATGGACTAAAGTCAGGGACCTTGTGGTTGCTGTAGGGAAAGGCTGGAAAAAGTTGAAGAGGAGTGTGTGTGTGATTCCATAGGAAGACAATCAGTTTCAAAACAGTGGAGCCCCATGATTTCTCTGACACTAAGCCACCAACCAGGTAGGATACAACCAGGCAGGTAGCTGGTCTGAGGCCCTCAACGCATATACAGCAGAGGACTTCATGGTCTGGCCTCAATGAGAGAAGAGGCAACTAACTCTTGCGAAACTTGAGGCCCCAGGGTATGGGGAAGCCTGGCTGGTTGTAGCGTTGGACAGTGGGAAGTAGGAGATCTAGGGTGCGGACATCCTCTTGGAGTTGGGGAGAAGGAATAGGATGAGGAGCTGTCAGAGGGTAGATCAGGAAGGGGATAATTACTGGGCTGTACAAAGAAGATTAAAGACAAAAATAATAATTCTATACTGAAATGTTCTAAATACTTCTAAATAATTTCTTTTCCAGAAAATGGAGCTTTGTTTACCAATGAATTTATAAATGAATTTAGCTTGGTAGATAACAATATACACTCAATTGATTGGTCTTGGACTTTTTGAAAAAATTCTAACTAAAGTATATTACTAAGTTGTTTCACTAATTGGTTAATGTCAGACACTCCTACAAAAAGTGATTAAAATTATGCAGCTGATCTTTACAGTTCCCTAGATAAATTAAGTTATTTTAAAAATAACAGAATGTTTTCCATGAGACTAAATTGTCCAAGGTATCCTGTGGCTAATTTTTTCTCAAAGGAATTTTTTCTTGAAGGAATTAGTAAACTAATGGTGCTGGGAAGCAAGCAAGATCACTAAGAGTAAAAAGAGGGATTGGGGCTAGGCCCCTGAATTATACTCCTGTTTTGATTGTGTGAACAGATCTATTGAAGCTTCCTGTGTTACTTTCTCCTTACAGTGACAAAACACCTAACAATTAACCTCTAGAAAGTAAGGTGTGATGCTAGCTCAGTTTAAGGATACAGTCATTGACATTAGGAAGGCATGGTAGTAGGATTGTAAGGCAGTTTGTCACTTTGCCTCTACATTCAGGACATGGAGGCAGGTGGATGCTGGATCTTAGCTCACTTCTTTCATTTTTATTCCATTCAGGATTTAAGACCTTGGGATGATGTTACCTACAGCCAAGGGGAGAATTCTCAGTCAAAATTCTCTTATAGACCTAGGAAGTGAAAATTTCTGTTTTCTTTAGACACTCAGTTGTTTAAAGTAATGTTTTTCTGAAAACTGTCTTGAAAGGATGTTTTACTAAATCAGACAGGTAAGAAGATGTTTTGCTGAAACATGCATGTGACAAGGCATTTGATGTTTTGCTGGAGTGGATGCCTGAGAAGGCACGTGATGTTTGGAAAGAGTGTAAATGAAACCCCATAAACAGGGAAAGGTTGGACTTGCATTATGATGCCATGCAGCGATTTGCTGATCTTAACTGATCTTCGCAGGGCTGTGCTATGCTTTGCTGGTCTTACTTCTCTGGTTCTCGCTGTTCTTTGCTGTTCTTAGAGAGAAATGCACCAAAAAACTTCTCATGATATTCTTGCTGTTTCTAACCACTTCTAATGAATCATGCCAAAAACCAGTGAAGTGTTGCATGTCCAACTATGACCAGCAAAAACCAGAGAAGACCAGTAAAGCAAGAGTGACCTCTCACTGTTTTCTGAGGTTCCATTTGAACTCTTTCCAAGTATCACATACCCTCTCTGGCATCTGCTCCAGCAAAAACATCACATGCTTTCTCACAGGTCTGCTTCAGCAAAACATCCTCTCACAAGACAGCTTCCAGAAAAAAACATTACATGACACACAACTGAGTTTCCAAAGAAAGCAGAAATTTCCACTTCAGATATGTGCAAATTATTTATTCTGAGGAAATTCTAGAGTTCGTTACATTGTTAACTATCAGACCTATGAACAGAACTCATATTTTCTTTTTAAATACACATATAAAGGGAGCTTGTCTTTTGTTTGTATGTTTCCTTTAAAATGCTTTTCAATATTTCTTCAGAGTCACAGTGGTTTTGATTAGATACTAAAGTAGTAAACTGAATTTCAGAGAGAAGTAAGTCATATGAGCTTTTTCTTGTGTGTAGAAGTTTTGATAATTTTCTGCCATAGTTTTTTAGGTATGCAATAAATAGTAATGTATTTTAAAATGAAAATATGTTACATTTTAAGTACTTTGTAGCGACAAAATACTCACCAACTTTTGATCTCTCAACAGGATCTTTGTGGGTGGAAGATTTTGCCTTGACAGCTATGGCTTTGCCTAGATCAGAGTGGTGCTAGATGGATATTGGGGTCTCTGCAGCAGTTTCTTAAAGTGAAACAGCAGTGAAGTTACAAACACAGTGACGTTTCTTTTCACAGCAGATTTCGTCAAAGCATATTATGATTTTTGACATTTTCCTCCACTGTAATACTTCTCTCAATATCAAGCCAATCCCCTCAGTACCTGTTATTGCTTTACCATCAAGTTATCCTGGAATGTTCTCAATGCAACCTCCTTTCACTACTACTCATACTGTCATCCATGCGAATTAATTCCAATTCAGGGAAGCACTTGCTTTGCTCGTAAAGAAATAATGCATCTGTTAAAACTGGTCATGAGATTGCAAAAATCCAATCACATTTCAGATTCCTTTTCTAATTCTCCTTTCCTTGTTCTTCCGACTGTATATGTTGTTACATCCTTCAGTGATATGAACCTTCATTGATTTAGGAAGGTTGTGATGAACTTATTTCAAACTGCTGTGAATATATAAATTTTAAAAAAGATTTTACAACACACCTGAGAATCACTAGTATGCAAATCAGAGACAAGGAGGTTTGATGATTGTGTAGAGAAAATTGAACTCCTTGCTTAATTGTGGAATCTAACATGATAGGACTGCTTTGCGAACATGGCAAAAGTCCCTTAAAGACTTAATAGTGGAGCCTGTGAAGATAGGTCAGTTGGTAAACTGCTTGTTATGGAAGCATAATGAAGTGAGTTTGGATCACCGACATTCACATAATGTTTCATGGAGAGGTAGTGGGCATATAAACTCCTAGCAATGGGAAGGCAGAGACAGAAAGGCCCCTAGGATGCACAGGCCACACAGCCTAATCAAGTACATAAATGACACCAAAAAATATGGAAAAAAAAACAACAGAAGATATACTAAGTAAGCATTTATCTTCAGCTTCCATAAATGAATTTGCACACTTACTTCACAATTACACAGAAATGGTTGCGTATGGAAATTAAGGCACTTTGTACTATTCTATTCTAAAAATTAGGTTTCATTTTACAGTTGTATTTTCTTTTCACTTGTGTGTGTGTGTGTGTGTGTGTGTGTGTGCGTGTGTGTGTGTGCGTGTGCTTGACCACGTTTGCTATGACATGCATATGTAGGCCAGGATATCTTGCAAGAGTCTGTTCTCGTCTTTTACCATATGAGTTTCTGGGATTTACCTAGGTCTTCAAGTTTAATGGGAAGCTTCCTTACTCACTGAGCAATCTTGTAATCTCAAGATTAATTTTCTTTAAATTTTTGAAGGTAAAAATGATAATCCTTGTGTAAATATAAAAAGTGCTATTTTTCAAGATTTAAATGAAGCAAAAATTTGAATTAGCTTGTTTAAATGAAATCATTGGGCTCTATTGCTTTCAATAGTAAGCCTCACTGAGTTCAATGTTTTGCTCAAAGCTTTGGGAGATACTAAAAGATTTATATTTCCAACACATTAATATACAAATCCCCATATGTATAAACTACAAAATTAAAATCAAGATATTTCTGTGCTTTTTTAAAATGGGTATTGATCATTCTAATTCTCATGCTCTGGTGGTTCTTGTCTCTGAGAATGTATGGTTGTACTTATGGTTTAGTTACTTTTGGTCATAAAAGTGCTGGTTTCATAAAACCGATAATTACATTCTATATACATAATTAATATGGCTTCACAAAACACCAGATATTTTCTAAAAGAATATGAAATTTTATTCTCTATTGTCTTACACATCAAGCAATAAGAAAAAATATCTAAGTAAGAGAGTTTCTGGGTTGCCTAAGTTATTTAAGTAAAGGGATTGATTCATTTTAGGTTACAAAACCTTGCTAACTTTATATGTTCTAACAAATGATCCTAAATATCTAATTAAGCATTACACTTGAGTACATCCATGAGGTGCTTATGAATGGTTCTATTAACTGGACAAGTAAAAATAGTAAATCAAGTTCTGTAATTAGTAAATCAACTTTTCAGAGTCCATTGAGAATGGGCATCGTCATTGCAAAGAAAGTAAATCATAGAAAAAGGCAGCAAGATGACATTCTTTCTGTCTACTAGTATAAACTGGGGCTTAGATGGACCCCTGCACTCAGTAGGTTAGTCCTTCCTCTGGTATCCACGTCTTCATGAAGACTGTGGTAACATGCTGTCATAATATTTCAGATCTGATTGCTTTCTGACACATGTTGTATACTTTATAATGGTAAATTTTTCATGTGTTTTTTACCACATCTACAAACTCTGCAATTAAAAAAAAATCTTTCTTCAAAATCATGACAATTTTAATCTCCTACATGCATTGTGTATTTGTTACATATTTCTGACCATATCTATGCATATGTACTTGGAAATAGTTATTCATGTTTTTGTACTTAAATTGGGCTTGTCATTACTTGTCATTTTAATTTTCATTTCATTTATTACTATTAATCATATTATCGTGTGTGTGTGTGTGTGTGTGCATGTTGAAAATGCATGCATATCATGCTGCATTTGTAGATATCTGAAGATAGCCATAGTTTCTTGGGTTGGAACTTAAGTTTTGGGGCTGACAGGACATTTTCTTTAACCCGTTGAGCCACCCACCAGCTTCTGGCTACTTGTTTGTTGGTTTTCATATATTAATAGTGAGGCACATGTTTAATATTTGATAGATTAAAAAACATACTCTGAGTTGACATTTAAATGAAATGTATTTTCTATAAAGGAACAAACTTCAAGTAGAATTGAATTATTCATCATTATAGATGAGATTTTGACTCTAGGTTTTTATGTAGCCTCCAAATACATTTTAAGATGTAAGAAAATTACACATTACACCTATTACTGAGGATAAAAGTTTGAATGTCATATGCCACATAAGTCAATAATTTATATACATATGCACGTATGTGTTTATGTGTCTTTCTGTTTGTAGGTGTGCTTGACTTCACACATGCCTCTATGTGTAGGTGTTCATGAGAACAGATATCATATGCCCTCAGGCTGGACTAACAGGTTTTGGTCAAAGCTTCATATGGGTGTTTTAATGAAATATAAGACTTCTATGAGAACACCATGTGTGCTTAATTGATGAGAGATCTCTCAAGTCCTACTATTTTTACCTTTTCAATTAATTTTCAAAAATTTATAGAGTCAATTGTTTCACTCCATTGAAAATATACATTTTTGCATTTTTACATACAGGAATTTTGGAAATAATATCTGGTATAACAGCAGATTTTTAATGTGCAATGTATTTTTATTTATAAATAACTTCACTGTGTTAGATACATCTGTCCTCAGACCACTCTAAGTCTCTCAAGAAAGAAATTGAAAAAGATCTCAGAAAAAGGAAAGATCTCCCATGCTAATAGATTGGCAGAATTAACATAGTAAAAATGGCCATCCTACTAAAATCAATCTTGAAACATATTCTATTTTTTTAATTAGATGTTTTATTTATTTACAATATCTCCTTTCCCAGGTTCCCCTCAAAAAA
>NW_022196903.1:72734922-72742671 GCF_008632895.1 Mastomys coucha
TCCTGGCCCTGGCATTCCCCTACACTGGGGCATAGAACCTTCACAGGGCCAAGGGCCTCTCCTCCCAAAGTGAAAAAGTATCATTTAATTATGCAAATGATATTATGTGAAAGATAGTTTTACTCATTGTTAAAACTTCTTGTAAGAAACAAGAATAAACATTTTCAAGTAGTAACATAAATATAATTCATTTTGCTGGATATGGTAGGCATTTTACATATTAATAATAATTGGCTATGAATGAATGCCAGACATGCATGAGATGAAACCTGACTAAATCCTAGCATAGATGGAGGAGGGTTAATGAAGTTCTATCCTTACCTGACTAGATATTGTCCATTGACAGCTGATGGAGAAAACAGATTAAACTTTCTTTAGTGAGGCCTCAGATAAAAGATTACTTATATGCCAGTAGATGGCCATACATTCCAGTACATGAAGAAACACTAAGGGATTCAGGTTGTTTTATTGGATGGGGCATATGTAGTTAGGAGAGGAAAGTAGTAACAAATTAGGGGAGAAATTGGAGAAGAGGGAAAGTGTGAATTAGGATAAAGCATATTACATGTAGATTTGAAATTCTCCAGCAATAAAGGAAAAGCAATGTCATCTGATGACCTATAGTTGTTTTTTTATTTGTTTGTTTGTTTGTTTTGTTTTGCTTGTTTTTCAAGACAGGGTTTCTCTGTGTAGCCCTGGCTGTCCTGGAACTCACTCTGTAGACCAGGCTGGCCTCTAACTCAGAAATCCACCTGCCTCTGCCTCCCAAGTGCTAGGATTAAAGGCATGCCCCACCACTGCCCGGCTGAAGAGCTATAGTTACAGAGAGTTTGTAACTGATAAATGAAGGCTACTATTAAATATACAGCACCTGGCTATATCTCAGAAAACTTTTTAAAAGAGAATTGGTTGTAACCATTTTGGCCTTTTCCATGTCCGCCTCAGTTTTTGAATAATGATACAGATGCTTAAATTTATTTACAGTGCTTACGACCTTAAGCTAGGCCTGCTCTCCAATTATCTTTTAACTTGTTTATCCCATTCATACTACTTTATATCTATAGCCAAATGGCTGGTTAGCTACCTCTTTTCAGTTTCATTAAGTCCAACTTCCTCCCAATCTGGGTGACCAAATCTTTCTTGCTTGACATTTTCCCAGTGCCCCTCTCTCTTCCTGATGTCCCATATTCTTTGTCTTTCTTAGACATTGGCCTTCATTTTTTTTTTATTGACAAGTGATGTTTTTACCCAGTGCAGAAGAGATTATCCCTGTAACGGATAAATGAGATTGTATTAAGATGTGACCAGAAAAGCCCTGCATAGAATAAATAAAGTAGGACATTGTGATATAATCAAGGAACTAACAGCCAGATTCAGCTTTAATTTATCTATTTAGGTTAAGTAAGGAAGTTCTTCTTTTTTGCCTTTTGTATAGATAAAATCTATTTTAATATATAGAAAGAATGGGCACATGATGCTTAATCATAATGATCTAACTCATGGGAATGGAGACAACAGTATCTGAGATGGAAAAAAAAATTATATGTGGTTCCAGTAATAATTATATGGTGGTAAGAATACAATTGACCTGGTTGTTAAAGCAGGGTGAGTGTACTGTGCTATCCTGGGTATTCTAGTCTTCTGATAAGTGTAATACATAAGCCCAGATCCTCTGCTATATCCAGATGTATTTTCTTCAGTTTGTCATTGTTCTAGCTTCACACAATTACTGTAATAGCACTCCTGGAGAAATCAGTTTATCTCATCTTACAGTTCTCAGGCTATAGTCCATAACAGAGGGAAGCCATGCAAGAAGCTCAAGTCAGGGGCTAGAAGGAAGGACTTCTTGCCATTCCAGAAAGTATCACGTGTTTCCAGAGAATTTGTAACCAAAGAGTGGTACAGAAACTATGGAATTGGGATGCTTGCTTTCTAACAGACTCATGTTTGGCTATTTCTCTTAAATAATGCTCTTAAATAATACATTATTATAATGTAAATAATTCACCTGTCTAGGGATGGTGCTACACCATAGGATCCATGTATCTAAAGTGCCTTCCTGATTTTTTTTTCTTTTCTCCAACTTACTGACAAATTTTAGTTTAAAGGTAGTTGCTCACAGTGCTTCTAATGCTATAAGTTAAAGCTCTAGGAATCTATCGGTAGAGTCTGACTAATTCATCCTAGAAATTTGGGCTAAGTTAAAGAATATACTTCCCCTTTGCTCAAAAGTTCTCAACTTCTCCTCCTGACCACCAGCTAACTTGGGCTGCCTATTCCAGATTTCCTGTTAAAAAGATGGTCTATAAGAACAAGAATGGGGGAAATGGTAATTTGGAAAGCAAAAGTAACATCAAAAGTTTGTGGTGAAATTTCTCAGTGAAAGACAATGTGATTTGAATTTTAAGTGGTATCTCCTAAGCATAATTGGAGATTATATCACTCTGTCTACCTCAAGTCTAGTTAGTTTTTTTACATTAGATCTGTTCACTGACTTCTCTAAAACATTATTTATGGATATCACAATCCTTTACCTCCACAGTAAGAAATGAGATTGCTTGTAAGAACCACTGAGCTGGTGGATGAAGTAAAACTATCAAGTCATAATGGTAATGCAGCAAAATGAAGATAATAGAAAGATGAAATATACAATATCCTAAAAGGATCACAGATTAGAAGATCATGAATTCAGATTGAGACTAGGAAATACTATGTCAAGCTTTAAATTATTGTATTATACTTTTGGAACCTGTCCTCTGACTTCACATTTTGGAAACATACTTTCCCAAATACAAAAGTATACTTTTAGAACTTTAAATATTTAGTATTTAAATATGTCAATGCTGATAAAAGGCTCTGTGTCTGGTTGTTGCAGCCTATCCTATCCATTTTATCAAGAAATGTTATTGAGCAACTAGTTCCTGGACAGAGGAAGCACATTCAAGGAATTCTCAAAATAGTCTAGATTGAGAAAGAGAAAACAGCCAGCCTGAGTCAGTTAACAAACACATGTATCTATTAATCGAAAGACCTTTTATAAGGTCACTGAAGGACAGAGTTTTTAGTCATAGACACATATGCCTACAGTGCCATGATATTTACATAATAAAGATATGGATAATTTCAAATTATTGCAATTGTTGCATTGATATGCAATGAAACATACTGGAAGCATTTTCTCTTGAATGTACCCACTGATATATGTCTATATTATGTAAAAAAAAAAAAATACAGTGGAGCTTTAACCATTGATCCATTCCAGCACAAAATATCTGAGACATTTCTGACTTTCCCTTCTTATCCTATACTTAGTAAAGGGTATAAAATTAAAACATAATCTCAACTAATAAACATGGCATCTAACTTCTGATTTCCCCACTTACAATACGTAGAGATGATTCACTTATGAAGCAAGTTCTAATTCCATAGAACTTAGGAAAGATCTGAGCCTGGGAGGCCTTAGGGAAAATAAATCTTTTCCATGTGTGTAGTTTAACAATGGTGCTTTCACAATAAACTCAGCAGGACATAGTGAACCTTACTTGAACTATATTTTATCTCATCAAAGGCTAGCATTTACTGCAGAGATTTGTTAGATTTGATGTGCTATATAGTAATTGAACTTCTACAGATGTTATTAGAATGCTTAGAGTAAATAAGAAAACAGTTCTCATGTATATGTTATATAGGGCAATGCAATTTCATGTTACTATTAACTCATTGCAAAATTTCTATTAGGAACAAAGATGAAGGATTAGAGTAAACTTGTGTTATTATTGCTAGCTTTTGTTAGTACTGAAGAGAGCCACTGTGCTCCAGGTTGAAGACAAGAACATTCTAGTGTGTCCTTGAGCTGTGTGTGAGAGACAGATGAGCTTAATCCTATAATCCATACCTTAATTCTCAATAGGAAAAGATGGGTCTCTTCTCACCTTCCCTCAAAAGGAAGACAGCTGCTTAGAATACAGTCCCTTCTTAAGTTCCTAATGACTGAAATAGATTGAAGCCTACAAGGCTAATCTGATTTGTAAAAATAATTGAGGTCAGTATGTTCAGAGTAGAAAGTAGAAGACTTACTATTAACGACAAATGAAATTATAATCTTCTCCATCTGAATGACAAGCTCAGAAAAAAGTCAGCCAAAACTCAAGTAACATTTGATTGCATAATTTTAAGAATTGAAAAAGGAAAGGTTTGCATTATAATGTCTACCTGACATTTCATGGTAGACTTAGCAGAGGGAAAAAAATCATTATGCCATAAAATAACCTATCATACCTCAATTACTTCTCAGTGAACATAATTAAAATCTTCTTATTAGTTTAATTGCATATAACTATGATATACACAAAAGAAATAACCATGTTCTGTAGCAAGAAAAAAAAACATAAAAATAATTGGACAGCATGTGCACTGTCAGGAAGACTCCTGAGTAAATAAAGTGACAACTGTTGGGATACAGTGCTTCACTGAAGAGGGACACATAATTATAAAATAAACTCTGCTACAGGTAATTAAATCCAAGCTTCTGCTTTAAACACAAGTCATCAAATAATTAAGAACGTAACAATCTACTTATTAATTTTTTATTAAACAGTTGTTCTTGTATATTTCAATATACTGACCATGAGTGATATAGGCAATGATATCCTTATTGGTAAATATGATGCACATGATGCTAGTTCGTTGAACCCAAAGTAATCATACATTTTTAACAGTTTTCTTTAAATACTACCTTTTGAGAGTATCTACAATGTATTTGGATCATACTCTCTCCTCTTCCTAACTAATCTCAGGTCCTGCCTTTCCTACCCTCCCTACCCCGCCTTCTCTACCCACTCAATTTAGGTGTTTTTTTTTCCCCTCACCCACCACATTTGGTTCAAGTTGTGTTGTCACCTACTTCATGAGTGTGGTTAATCTACTAGGGAAAGCATCACTAAGGAGAACTAACTTTCTCCCAGTAGCATTTAAATGCCTATAGCTGATTATGTTGTCATTTCATGCTGTTCTCCCTCACAACAAATACTTATTGGGATTTTTGTCTGGTTTAAGCTGGGTCAGGTCAAGTACATTTTCCTTCCCCTCAGGTTACATTCATAGCATCTTTTCTCACTATGAAACCCACAAAGTAGGGATAAAGTTTCCATGTCAGTACCAACTAGTGTTACCCATGTTCTATGACTGAAAGAATGTAATGTCTTCTACAGTAGGGTGATAGCCTGAGATTTTTTTGGTAGCCAAGAGAAATGCCAAAAATATAAAATCTCCTAACATTTCTCTTTAAATATAATGCTTGTTAATTCCTTTGAGAATCTCATGCATGCATATATTTGTTTCTGGTTTGTTTTCTTGAGTTTTCTTTTTCTGGGTCTGGCTGTGTGGGGAAAAGCTTTTCAGCTGCTGCTCCATTCATCATGCCTTCTCCACCACGATGCCATAAACGTCTGAGTCATGAACAACAATGCACATTTCCTCAAACAAGTTGCTTTGTTATAGGAACATTGTCTAGGTAATGAGAAAGCAACTAATGTAATATTAATCATTTAAAGAGAAAATTCACTGTTTATACAGTAAGGTGGAATCTCAGGGTTATTTTGATTTGCATTTTCCTGATCACTAAGGACTTTGAACATTTAAGTGCTTCTTAGCCATTCAAGATTCCTGTTGTGAATTCTGTGTTTAGTTCTACACCCTATTTTTTTTAATTGGGCAGTTTGTATTTTGGTGGTTAGCTTCTTGAGGTCTTTATATATTTTGGATATTAGCCCTCTATCAGATGTAGGGTTTTACCAATCAGAATGACTAAGATTAAAACCTCAGGTGACAGCACATATTGGTGAGGATGTGGAGAAAGAGGAACACTACTCCATTGCTGATGGGATTGCAAACTGGTACAACCACTCTGGAAATCAATATGGAGATTCCTCAAAAAATTGGAAATATATCTACCTGAAGATCCATCTATAGCACTCTTGGGCATATACCCAAAAGGTTCCCCACCATGCCACAGGGGCACGTGTTCCATTCGGTTCACAGCAGCCTTGTATGTGATAGCCAGAAGCTGAAAACAACCCAGATGTTCCACAACAGGAAAATGGATACAGAAAATGTGGTTCACTTACACAATGGAATAATACTCAGCTATTAAGAACGAGGACATTCTAAGTTTTTCAGGCAAATGAACTAGAAAATATCTTGAGGGAGGTAAGACCCACAAGGTCATGTATAGCATGTTCTCACGAATAAGGCAAAAAATAATATAATAAAAGTACAGAATATTCCAGATACAATCCACAGAACTCAGTAAGGTTAACAAGTCAAAGAGTCCAAGTGAGGATACTTCAACCACATTTTGGAGGGAAGAAAGCTATCACAGGAGGAGGAATGGAGGATGTGACCAGGGTGGGAAAGGGGGCAGGGAGTGGAAGAGGGGAACATGATCAGGTATAGCATTGGGAGAACAGGACTAAGGTCCTGAGGGCTCGCAGAAATAATGGTTACAGGCAACTTCAGGAGATAGGAGGTAGGAAACCATCTAGAATGTACCAGAAACCTGGAAGATGAGAGACACTCAGGACTCAGAGTGACTTTAGATGAAATGCCTTACAGTGGAGAGAGGGAACTTGTAGAGCCCACCTCCAGTAGAAAGACAGGGCACCAAATGAGGGATAGAGTTGCCATCCCACAGTCAAAATCTCTGACTCATAATTGTTCCTGTCTGAAAGAACTGCAGGGATAAAAATGGAGAAGCCTGAGAAAAAGGAAGCCCAGTGACAGGCCCAAATTGGGATCCACATCAAGGGGAGGCCCCAAGGCCTGACACTATCACTGAGGCTATGTTGTGCTCACATATGGTGGCCTATTATGACTGCTCTCTAAAAGACCCAACAAGCAAGGGAAAGAGTCAGATACAGATATTTACACCCAACCAATGAACAGAACCTGCTGACCCCTGTGGTTGAATTCAGAAAAACCTGGAAGAATCTGAGGAGGTGACCTTGTGGGAGTATCCTGCAGTCTCAACTAACCTGGACCCCTGAGATCCCTCAGACACTGGGCCACCACCAGGTAGCATGTACCAGCTTATATGAAGCCCCCAACACATATACAGCAGAGGACTGCTGGGTTTGGACTCAGTCAGAGAAGATGAACCTAACCCTCAAGAAGACTGGAGACCCCAGGGAGTAGTGAGGTCTGGTGGGATTGAGGAGTGGGGGGTGGAGACATTCTCATGGAGATGGGAAGAGGAAGTATGGGATGTGGAACAGTCAGAGAGTGGATCTAGAGGGAGATAAAACCTGGACTATAAAAAATGATTAAATTAAAAATATATAAAAGAAAGTGGGGAAGAACCTCGAGCAAATAGGCACAGGGAAAATTTCCTGAAGAGGATGCCAATAGCTTATGCTCTAAGATCAAGAATTGACAAATGGGACCTCATAAAGTTGCAAAGCTTCTGTAAGGCAAAAGACACTGTCAATAGGACAAAACAGCAACCAACAAATTGGGAAAAGATCTTTACCAATCCTATATCTGATAGAGGGCTAATATCCAATGTATACAAAGAACTTAAAAAGTTAGATTGCAGAGAACCAAATAACCCTATTAAAAAAATGGGTACAGATCTAAACAAAGAATTCTCAACTGATGAATACCGAATGGCTGGGAAGCAACTAAAGAATGCACTCTCTGATAAATGGTTATTAGTGCAGAAGTCTGGAATACAGGAAGAACAACCCACATTCC
>NW_022196903.1:72743353-72748809 GCF_008632895.1 Mastomys coucha
ATGTAAATCAAAACAACTCTGAGATTCCACCTCACACCAGTCAGATTGGCTAGGATAAAAAACTCAGGAGAGGTTGTGGAGAAAGAGGAACACTCCTTCATTGTTGGTGGGATTGCAAGCTGGTACAACCACTTTGGAAATCAGTTTGGCGGTTCCTCCGGAAACTGGACATAGTTCTACCAGAGGACCCAGCTATACCACCTCTGGGCATATATCCAGAAGATGCTCCAACATGTAATAAGGACACATGTTCCACCATGTCCATAGAAGCCTTATTTCAGATAGCCAGAAACTAGAAACAACCCAGATGTCCCTCAACAGAGGAATGGATACAGAAATTGTGGCAAATCTACACAATGGAGTACTACTCAGCTATTAAAAACAATGAATTTATGAAATTCTTAGGGAAATGGATGGATCTGGGAAAGATCATCCTGAGTGAGGTAACCCAATCACAAAAGAACACACATGGTATGCATTCTCTGATAAATGGTTATTAGCCCAGAAGTTTGGAATACAGAAAGAACAACCCACAAACTACAAGAAACTCAAGAAGAAGGAAGACCAAAATGTGGACATTTAATTCCTTCTTAAAAGAGGAAACAAAATACCCCCAGAAGGATTTGGAGAGCCTAACTATGGAGCAGAGACTGGAGGAAGTACAAGCCAGGCTAATATAGCTATCTCCTGTGAGGCTCTGACAGTACCTGAATAATACAGATGTAGAGGCTCACAGCCATCCATTGAATTGAGTACAGGATCCCCAATGAAGGACTTAGAGAAAGGACCAAAGGAACTGAAGGATTTGCAGCCCCTTAGGATGAACAACAATATAAACTAACTAGTACCCTCAGAGCTCCCAGGGTCTCAGCCACCAACCAAGGACTATACATGGTGGGACTGATTATTCTGGCAGCATGTGTATAGTAGAAGATTGCAAAATTGATCATCAATAGGAGGAGAGACCCTTGGCCCTGTGAAGATTCAGTGCCCCAGTGTAGGGGAATGCCAGGGCCAATAAGTGGGAGAGGGTGGAGTGGCAAGCATGGGGAGTGGGGAGGCAACAGGGGTTTATTCTTGTTTTTGTTTGTTTGTTTGTTTGTTTGTTGGAGGGGAAACTGGGAAAGGAGAAATCATAGGACATGTAAATAAAATATCTAATAAAATACACACACACACACACACACACACACACACACACACACACACATATATATATATATATATATATATATATATACAATAAGTTTGACAAAGATAGTACACATTTCAAATGTTTACTCTTTAATTTTCTTGTATTTACATCTGTGGAAATGTCACACTGTCAGAACTCTCAGTTCCACCTTTCCTTCAGGACATAGCAGTTTCTCCTGACTTCTCTATCTACATTCTCCTCCTCAGCATTTACTATCTGGTTCCTGAGTATACACATGTTTGCCTTTCCCTAACTTTACAGACATGAAATTACCATCAACTTTGTGTTTGAAGTATTTCACAGGTACTCATTACATTTAATTATTATTGATTAGTATTCCAATATAATTAAAATATCAGAATTTGGTCATTTTTTCAGTTGTTCATGAACATTTTGATAATTTTGGTTTGCAAGATTATAAAAAAAATGAAGTTTGAAATGAGACACATTTAGATACCTTGATTTAAATCCAGTTTCATTCTTCTAAGAGAATTCATGGGAATGGGATGACAATATAATATTTAGTCTTACTTTGTATAAGCTAACTAGTACATACTAAGGCTGTTGAGTCATTTTGGATTTGTATTAGAAGTTCACTCCATGCCCAAGTTTTAGACTTTCCTTCTAAATATCTCATATCTTCACAATTTTAAGTAATTCTAATTTCCATATCGTTATGATTTTTCAGTTATGTTTTTCTAATGACTCCTGCCATTGTGTATCTTAGCAAATGATCATTTAGCATTTGCATGCCATTTTTTCTGAACATCCAAATATATTCAAAATCTTTTTATCAGAGGTCTTCTTTACTCATAAAGTTTCAATAATCCATCAGACTATCAAGATATGGCCCTTTGGGAGATGTTTCCCGAAAACTTTTTCTGCTGTTCATTGACTTGGTTTTCTACCTTCTTAATATTGACATTTGTAATGCAATTGTTTTAAATCCTGATCAAGGCAAATTTTACACACACACACACTTATGTGTGTATATTTGTGTATGTGTGTCTGTGCATGCATGTGTGTATATATGACACATCCTTAGAAATCTCTGATACAATGATACAATTTCAGGATTTTCTTCTATATTTTCACAATAAATTGGATAGTTTTAGATTAACATTTACTTAAGATTTGATATGGTACAATTTTTATTTGATATGAGATATGTAATTGAATTTTATGTGGTACTACTTTGACATCACCTTTATTTTTAATGAAATCATGCTTTTCAGTTTTTTTCTGTATATCTGCTGAAATGCCATTGAAATATTTTGACTGTTTATAAATCTTTATATGTGTGAATATAACCAGTTCTCACATAGATGACTTTATGCACAGTTATAAAAATGTTTAACCTCACTTCCAAAAGCCAGTTATTTAGATTTAGATTACTATAACTTTAGAATAATTCTTTACATTAGGTATATTAGCCTATACATATGTATATATTATACTTGTATACATATACATATGTACATACATATATTATATATATATATATATATATATATATATATATATATAATCTCCATCCATGTATCCTTTATCATCAGTTCAATTTGCACACATGCACACAGGATCTGTGGGACTTTATATGAAACTACATCAAATCTATAACTTAATAAATAAAAGTTATTATCAATGCTGAGTTTTTTAATCAAGTTTCAAATCACATCTCCACTACTTTGTTAATTGTTCTTGGAGATGCTTTTACAGTTTTCCATTCATAGGTTTTCAGCATCTTAATCAGACTTCCTCCTAAGACACATTTTGATATTATTATAAATTGCACATTATAGGGAATAGAACTATAAGTATATTAGTGTATTGATCTACTTCTGGTGAGTCACTGAACTAACTCACTAATTCCAGTAAATACCTATGTTGATTAGATTAGATGGATGTATTAATTTTTCTCTTCTTAAAAGAGAATATACATTATTTTCTATTCAGGAAAAAATGATTTGTTTTGATTCACCTTAAAACACTACCAAGATTGAGGACAGCAGAAGTATTCAGGACTTCAAGACACTTCTCACAAATGCCGAGGACCTAATCTTGATAAGCAGGACCCATGTACTTAGAGAGCCACATAAATGTAGAGGTATTCACATATGTTCCTAGAATCATATGTGCATGCATGCACATACACACACACACATGCACACTCACACACACATACAATAAATTAATGTTAAAAAAAACACAATAAGACAAACCAACAAAATACAGTTGAAAATCTCCTGCTAAAATATAACTGGAGATGAATTGGCTTGACTTCTTAGTCTTAGGGAGAAATTTTACATCTCTTCAAACCATCAAATGTTTTGCAGGAGATGAAAGAAATCTGAATGATTTTTGAAGTTTTTGAGACTTTCCAACAAGACCAATAAATATTTCTATGAAATTAATTTATATTTATTATAATAATTCTATTTATATTTTTACTTATTGTTTCCTAACATGGTAAACTACCTATGGAAATTTGAGTATAAATGAGCTTGAGGTGAATCCAAATGAAATAGATTTTGTATGGTAAGAAAAGTTATTGTTTTTACTTTGCATGCTTGTGGAATATTTATTTTCTGTGATGGTTATCTTTAACTCCCAAGTTGGCACTACTTTGAATTAACTAGGCAGAGTCTCGGTGACTTTCTTGGTTAGGCTGGTAGGTAACATATATGGGAGGGACTGCCTTATGTTAACTGAGTGACATAGATGCAACATATACTAGGTATTACCATTCCTTAGACAGAAGGTACTGAAATATATAAAAGTGGATCAGCTACACTGAACACAAATGATAGTATTACATTTTTTTTATTACTCTCTACATTTAATTTTGGATATGATGGATGAGTTGTTTGAAGTGGCTGCTTTGACTTCACCACAAGCTGTCTGTACTCTAATGTGGAATATAAGTTAACATAAGTCCCTCTTACATAGCAATTTTGTTTTGCCAGTTCTTTTTATCACCCATATCAGAAATGAACCTAGGATATTACGATTATACAGTGGAGACTATCAGGATTATAGAGGTTAATTAATTTGCATGAGATTACACAGATCACAAATGGAGTTAAGCAGGTATTTTAATCCAGAAATAATCTTATTAGAGAGTATGTATTTTCAATTATTATGTTTTCTCCTGAAAGACAGGTGACAATAAAACAAAGTGCTTATACGGGTCATTTTGAGGTAGAGGGCTATTGGAACATCTGATAACAGAGATGCTTCTGAAAGAATAATTAAGCAGAATGGTATTTCACTTCAGCAGAGATGAGTTAGAGATAAAGAACTGAGCTGATGTCTAATTAAGGTCAGTAGTGAGCAATGCTAGGTCAAAACAAATAGAGCATCAACCACCAATTGCAATGAGAAACTCAAACACAAATAGTATAATAAAGTTTTTGCAGTTTTTTATTAATAAACCTTCATGTGGTCACTGATTTGAGTGGCTTATCTGCTCTTTAGTAGATAAAAGGAACTTTCCTATTAAATATGAAGCTGCAAAGTGAACTTGCTATTTATCTCATATTATATTTCTTCTATGAGGAATTGATCTTTACCATCAAGGACATTTGGTTTTTCTATGCAACAGCAATCTCTTCATTCCACTACAATGACATAGTGTATGCTTGAATGATTTAATAATTTAAAAAATGTATATGCTTAGAGAGAGTAATTTGATTACAATGATCTGCATAGTCAAAGCCAGCTGTCACATAGGGTTTATACTAGAAATGCCCTGCTCTTAAAATTGGGTGATTTTTTTTCTGGTGTGTATGTAAAATTCTTATACTCTTACCTATGAGCTAGTTTTAATACTAGATATCATATAATCCTATGGAGCATGGCTCAAAAAGTTGGAGCCTGCTCTCAGGTAAACTTCCCTCTACCAATCCCCTTCCTCTCTACAGCAGATTGTCAGCTGTCTGTCCCTCAATTCCTGTCTAACTTATAATGAAGTGTAGGAAGAAGGAATCAAATTGTTTATGGTTGGGTTAGTATCTACAATTCTCCTTTGGGGACCTGCAGAGTGCCTTCCCATACTAAAGATTCTAGAACATAGGAATGAAGTTTCTGTGTAAACAATAGCTTGATTTCTCCATGCTCAAAGACTTCTGTGAGTGGTGTCTCTTGTCTTCACTAACATGACCTTGTTTTTTTTCTTGTCCAAATTTGATGTTATGGTTATTGTTTTAACTTGATATATATATATATCAAGTATATATATATATATACGTATATATATACG
>NW_022196903.1:72748819-72754744 GCF_008632895.1 Mastomys coucha
TCAACTTTTGCCACATTTTACTTTTAGCCTAATTTTTTTTCCTAATGAGAAACAGAAACAACTTCATCCAGATGGAAAGAAGATAGGGAGGAACTGGGAGGAGTGTGGGGTGGGGGTTGATTTCAGTCAAGCTAAACTGCATGAAAAAAAATTCTTTCTTTTTTCAACCAAAAAGGAGTTTTTTAAAGAAGAGAGAAAGGAGGACAGAGAGAGACAGAGACAGAGAGAGAGAGAAAGAAAGAGAGAGAGGGAAGGAGAGAGAGAGAGAAAGAGAGAGAGAGAGAGAGAGAGAGAGAGAGAGAGAGAGAGAGAGAGAGAATGAAGAATGTAAAGAGCTTTTCCAGAGGACCTGTGTTTCATTCCCAGTTTCTCCATGAGATGGTGCTCAGGCACATGTAACTGCAGCTGTGTGACTCCAATGCCCTTATTTGGTCTTCACAGGCACTTGTACAGTCATGTTGCACATTAACTTATGCATGGAAATACACACAACTATATAAAATGATTAATTATATAATATTATATATACTCACAATATAAGGTTATATCATGCTTTAATATAGTTATTTTCTATTGTGAAAAGATCAAAAATATCCACCTCTCATCTCAAATGGAAATCATGTGTTGTGTTTTCCTTCTAGCCTTAGACTAGAACATAGGAGACCTACCTTCTCAACAACTTTCATTCCACACTAAGTATTATTAAATGCAGACATATTATTCTGTATGTCTTTCACATATGACTTGAAAAATTTGTATAAGTTATGTACTTTATCATTGCCTCTACTCCACATAAAGTGTTAAAACAAGTTTAGTGTAAATTACTTCTGTTGTTAAGTTACCACTATTTGCTAGATATGGACAAAGTAATGCTGAAATCATTTGTCACTAAGAAAAGGGACACATTGAAATCTGCAACAGATTTCCTAGAATGTGTTGCATTGAAACAGAGACTGATTTGAAGACTGTAGAATTTTGGCAGCACTAATTTTTCCATCCCATTAAAAGGAGATGATTTTTCTATATTTGGCTTCCTCCAACTTTTGCCTCCTTTCATCAAAAATATTTCTTCAAAACCAACTTAAAATATAAGCAGCAAAAAGGTCAACCACCAAAGTGGAAAACACTGAGAAATCATAGGGCAGATAATTGGTTAATATCCAAATGTATAAGGAAATGGACAGCCAAACAACAAAGCAAGATAATAGTAACAATGATAATAATAACAGCAGCATGGCTGAAAGATCGGCTAGAAGTCTTCCATTTATATTTCTTCCAAGGAAGATGTATAAATATACAACAGGTTTACAAAGATAGTTCCCTATGACTTGTTAGAGAGATGCAGCGAAGAATCACTTTGATGTATAAGAGCTGTTATGTTGCTTTAATTGAAAGTTAAAAGTGAGATATATTGGCATTGTGGGGAGTAAATGTGAATATTAAACTCTTGGTGTATATGCCCAAAGAGACATGAAGTAATACATGTGTCATAATCAAAGTTCTCCACGAGACAGAACCAATAAGCATAGAACCAAAAGCTCTGCATGTTTTTGTGTGTTCTCTTCCTCCCTCCCTCTCTCCCTCCCTTCCTCCTCCCCTCTCTTCCACTCTCACCCCTCTCTCTGTCTATGTGTAATATTAGACCTGAGACCTAAAAGACTTATATTCTGCCTTATGTCAGCAGAAGATTCAGAAAGATTGGCTGTGTAGCTCAACCTGAATCTCAGTGTTGAGCTATCAGAACAGTTGGTAGTGGAAGTCCAAGTTAAAATGACAATAAGTAATGGGACTTAAGCAAATATCTAAGGAAATGACACGATGAATATTCCATCTCCAATACAGCAAAATTTTGCTTGCTCCAATTTGTTTTTTAATTTGGGCATCAGCAAAATTGGAAGAGGCCACTCTCATTGCTCAGAATTGACTTTGTTGACCTGTTTAAATGTCAATGTATTCCAGCCCTGCTTGCTTAGACATATCTGGGATAATACTTTATCATGTATATGGATATAACCTTATCTCAAATTGACACATAAGATTAATAATTATAAAATTGATAATAATACTGAATTTTTATTCCCTAGAAAAAGTAGTAAATCAGGTAATAAGTACTGATATTAGTTAACTCTGAAAATATTATTTAGAGAAAATTAAGCAAGTTGTAGAATAATTAGCATGAATTCACTTATATTAGGTAAACAAAAATAGTCAAAGAGATAATCAGTTAATATAACTAAGGCAATGATGGATGAGTTAAGCAACAGACTATCTCATATAAGGTCATCCTCAATGACCTTCCTGGGAGCCTCTCACATCCCAGGTATCTGGGACTTTCTAGAGGGTCCCCACCCCATTCCCCCCACCCTCCAAGAGATGCATATTTCATTCATTGGCCTGACCCCTAAGGGCTTCTATCCTGTCTCCCTCCAAACGTGATCAGATCCCCCTTTCTCCTCTCCCTCCTCTCTTCCACCCAGTTTCCTCCCTCTGCCTCCCATGATTATTTTGTTCCCCCTTTCTAAGTGGAACTGAAAGTATCCACACTTGGGCGTTCCTTCTTGGTAAGCTTCATACAGTTTGTGAGTTGTATCATGACTATTCTGAAATGTTTGGCTAATATCCACTTATCAACGAGTACATACCATGCATGCCCTTTTAGGTCTGAGTTATATCCCTGAGGATGATATTTTCTAGTTCCATCCTTTTGCCTGGAAAATTCATGATATCCTGTTTTTGATACACGAATACTATTCCATTTGCAAACGAACCACATTTTCTGCATCCATTCTTCAGTTGGGAGACATCTGCACGGTTTCCAGCTTCTGGCTACTACAAATAAGGGTGCTATGAATACAGTGGGGCATACCTCCTCTGGTATGGTGGAGCATCATTTGGGTATATGCTTTGAAGTGGGATAGTTGGGTTTTCAGGTAGAACTCTTTCCAATTTTCTGAGAAAACACCAGATTGATTTGCAGAGTGGTTGTACTGCTTTGGAATCCCACCAGTAGTGGAGCATTGTTCCTCTTTCTCCACATCCTCTCCAGTATGTTCATACATTTAAGTTTTTTATCTTAGCCATTCTGATTGGTATAAGATAGAATCTCAGGATCATTTTGATTTGCATTTCCCTGATGACTAAGGATGATGAGTGTTTTTTTCAAGTACTTCTCTGCCATCCCTTTCCTGGTCCCCCCTTCACCAAACCCCTTATCCCCTCCCCCTCCCCCTGCTTACCAGCTCACTCACTCCCACTTCCTGCTGCTGGCATTACCCTACACTGGGGCATCAAGCCTTCACAGGATCAAGGGCCTCACCTCCCACTGATGTCTGACAAGGCCATCCTCTGCTACATATGCAGCTGGAGTCATGGGTCCCTCCATGTGTATTCTTTGGTTGGTGGTTTAGTCCCTGGGAGCTCCGAGGGTACTAGTTGGTTCATATTGTTGTTCCTCCTATAGGGCTGCAAACCCCTTCAGCTCCTTTGGTCCTTTCTCTAGCTCCTTTATTAGGGACCTTGTGCTCAGTCCAATGGTTGGATGAGAGCATCCCCCTCTATATTTGTCAGGCACTGGGAGAGCCTCTCAGGAGACATCTATATCAGGCTCCTGTCAGCAAGCACTGGTTAGCATCCACAATAGTTTCTGGTTTGGTGACTATATATGAGATGGATCCCCAGGTAGAGCAGTCTCTGGATGGACTTTCCTTCAGTTTCCTCTCCACATTTTGTCTCTGTATCTCCTCCCATCAGTATTTTGTTTCCCCTTCTAAGGACCAAAGTATCCACACTTTGGTCTTCCATCTTCTTGAGCTTCATATGGTCTGTGAATTGTACTTGGGTATTCTGAGTTTCTGGGCTAATTTTATGCTTAGCTCTATACCTCATTTTTAAATTGGGTCATTTGGTCTTTTGGAGTCTAGCTTCTTGATTTCTTTGTATATTCTGGGTTTTACCTCGCTATCAGATATAAGGTTAGTTAAGATCTTTTCTCAATCTGTACATTGAAGAGACTACCTCCAGTCAATAGACATGGCCCCAAGTTGAGACATGAGGCTACTCACCCATCTTCAAATTTTTTGATACAGAATTGTTTCTGTCTACAGGAAATTCAAGGACACAAAACAGAGCTATGACTGGAGGAAAGGACAACCAGTGACCAGGCAACTTGGGATCCATCTTATCTAAACCCTGACACAAGTATTGATGCCATGTTGTATTTGCAGACAGGAGCCTGCCATAGGTATCCTCTCAGAGGTTCCACAAGCACCTGACTAAGACAGACACAGATTCTTAAAGACAACCATTGGACTGAAGACCAGAATCCTGATGAAAGAGTTAAGGGAAGGACTAAAGTAGCTGAATAGGATTGGAACCCCATAGGAAGAACAACAGTATCAACTAACCTGGACACCTCAGAGCTTCCAGAGACAAAGCCACTAACCAAAGAGCATAAATGAGCTGGTCTGTGCACCCCATTCCAACCCCTACCACCACCCCCATGCCCTGCACATATGTAGCAGAGGAGTGCTTTGTGTGGCCTCTGTGGGAGAAGATGTACTTAATCCTGTAGAAACTTGACACCACAGGCAAGGGGATATTGGCAGGGGTGAGGTGGGCAGTATAACACTCTCTCAGAAGCAAGGGGCATAGGGGATGAGGTAAACTCTGTGAGGGAGGACCAGAATGGGGACAACATTTAGAATGTAAATAAATAAAATAATTTAATAAAAATATAAAAGAATATAAAGGAGCAGAGTAATAGAAATTAATAAATAGCATCAAAACTGCCAGAATATGTAAGATCTGAAGATTTGTTGTATAATATTGTAGCTTCTGGTAAAGATGGTTTATTATAGAAACTGAATGTGAATTCCTTAACTGAGGTAGAGACCTGTGTTACAACTGTAGATTCCACAATCCAAATACAATTTTAGATATAAGTACATTAGGGGCTGGAGATAGGGCTCACTATATACTTATTATGCAAGAATAGGGACCTAAGTTTAGTCTTCAGAGCCCATGTAAAAGCTTGGCGTCATCAATACTCTTGTTTTCTCATCAATACAAAATCAAGACAACAAGATCCATGAACTCACTAATCAGTCAGTCTAGCAGGATTTGTGAGAGACCCTAGGATCTGTCCCAATAAATAGGGTGAAATACAATTGAAGATATCTAATCTCAACCTCTGGCACCTCTAAATATGCTCACACACATACATGTGTTCCAGCACATATCACAACGTGCACACACACATAAACACACACACTCACACACACAAACCCATAATCACAGATTCCTAATTATAGAATAAAGTAATATCCCAAATTATAGATCAAATGCACATGGAAGAATTTACATAAGAAGCCACTCAAGACCTAGTGAAGCTAACTGATTGTGAAAGATATGATGAGAATAAAATTTGTGTCTCCTTATATTTAGTCAGAAATGATGATGAGAAAAGTTGAATTTGCTTTCTTAAGGGAGAAATGGGATATGGGAGAGATTTCTTCATTATAAACATTAGTAATTAAGACTAGTATGTGAAACAAAATAATTAGAAAAGGAGATAGTCAATTATAGTTTTATTGAGATAGAAATTCCTTTAAAAAGTAACAATTTTGTACAGAAAGCCAAATATACGATGGGAAAGGAGAATATATTTCCTTCCAATGTTTAATCCTAGTAAACCTTCCTTTCAACTCTCCCTTATAGTTCTAGCTCGTCCTTCCTGTTTGTATCATTCATATTACTGACCTACTCATTCCTGCCTGCATCAGCTTGTTGATGCATTCTTCCCACTATCTAACAGGAAGAATAAATAATAAAACAAACATAAATAATTATAGTTAATGCTATTGACTTGTCTAGTGCATACGTGGAAAACCAACAAAATCTAACAGAGACCAGTAATAAAAGATAGTA
>NW_022196903.1:72754754-72765805 GCF_008632895.1 Mastomys coucha
TATTTGTACACTTATGATATCTAACATTGGTAAAGTGCCCACATTTCAAAAGTCTTTATCAAAGAATAAGTGCTACAAGTTTTCAAATGCAAGAAGATTCTTACATAATGATGGAATAACAGATAAAAATAGAGATGAAGATAAGGCAAATGCATCAGGAAAAAGTTTAGGTTTTTTTTTTTTTTTTTTAAGTGAGACTTCCAAAGGCAAGAAGATATCAGAACAGGCTGGGAAAATATTACCTTGTTTCTTCTAGTATGAACAAAAGCTAATATTAAAAATCAGACATTAGTAATTATATTTCTCTCTCAATTTTCCTTTTTGATATTGAATACTTATTAAAGAGAATACAAATAATTGGGAGATCATAACTTCTTAACAATGAGTAGTTAGAAATTTTAGAAAATGACCTGGCAGGGAGCTTGCCTAGTGTAAAGGAAATATAGACTATGTTGTAAAAGAAAGTCAGTATAAGGTCCAGCTAACATCAAGGGACAAGTAACAGATACCAAAATTGCAATTTTGGGGAGTATTTCTGTCCAGTTTTTAAAATGATATATTTGTACATAGATTTGTATATATTTTAAAGAGAAATGTGTTTAATTCCTATATTTCTTTACCATGTAATAAAGCCAACAATAAAACACAATTATTAGTTCAGTGTTGTAAATTTGTATTATCATACCTGTGTTATGGACCACTGAAGCACCAAAAATTCCTTATAAGACTTTACCACTAATTCTGTATAAGGAATGATGTGTTTTCAATTATATGTGACATTGTTATATTGAGTGAGGACCAATTGTAGCCTCATCATACTCATTTGAGTATTAAGCATTACATAAGAATTAGTACAAAGTTTAACAAGGCATTGTCTTGTGATGCTCAACCTTTGTTTTCCTGTTAAATGGTTCTGGAATCAGTTTCTGAGTGTATCTGTAAAAAGATGACCTGAAATAAATCAGTAAGGTATAAGGCTAAGATATAAAGAGGTCTAAGAGGAAGGTAGGGCTGGCTGTATTTTGCTTTCCTGCATTAACTCTCTATTAGTGAGTGCATTTATTCTGTTGCTTCCTCTACTGTCCCCATCAATTGTTACATCAGAATATAGTCTTTATGGTCTTTGGCATAGAATAAAGTCCAGCACTTCTTCATGAATATTCTAGGTCTTTTGTGACATATCTTGACTCCTGAAGAGTTCAACCCCATGAATTCAGCAACAACCAAGTTTTCAACCTCTTCAGTGGTAACACGGCTCCTTTATAATTTATTTTTATTCTGTCAGTTCTGTTTCTCTGGAGAACTCCAACACAAATTGTGGTTCTAGGAAAATTATGAAAGAAACTGACTACAGGGTCTAGTGGTAACTGAAGCTGGCTCTCTAATTCAAGTAATTTTCAATTACCAAAAAATCTTCCTGGCAGCAGAGAAAATTAAAAAAATAAAAATCTATTATGTAGGCTATTTGGCAAACACAAAACGTATTTGATAGTTTTATTAACTGCATTTAAAATCAAACAATTTAGTTTCACTCTATATACAACTCCTGGATATCTGGGGGGAAGAAGGGAGGGTAATAGTGGTGTTGGAGCACTAATTCTAGCACTACTAGATAAAATAAAAAGAATGTGAATGAGTTCAGATATGAAATGCCCCATTTTTTTTTTTTAGATATTTTCTTTATTTACATTTCAGATGTTATCTCCTTTCCTGGTTCTCCCTCCGAAAACTCCTAATTCCATCCCCCCTTCCCCTGTTCACCAACCCACCCACTCCACCTTCCCTGTACTGGCATTTTCCTACACTGGAGCATGGTGCCTTCACAGGACCAAGGGCCTCACCTCACATTGCTGTTCAACAAGGCCATCCTCTACTACAAATGTGGCTGAGGCCATGGGTCCCTCCATGTGTACTCTTTGGTTGGTGATTTAACTTCCCCTGGGAGTTCTGGGCATTACTGGTTGGTCCACATTGTTGTTCCTCCTATAGGGCTGCAAACTCCTTAGCTCCTTTGGTCCTTTTTCAAGCTCTTTCATTGGAGACCCTGTGTTCAGTCCAATGGTTGGCTGAGAGCATCCACCTCTGTATTTTGTCAGGCACTGGGAGAGCCTCTCAGGAGACAGCTATGACAGGCTCCTGTCAGCAAGCACTTGTTGGCATCCACAATAGTGTCCGGGTTTGGTGACTGTATATGTGATGGATCCCCAGGTGGAGCATTCTCTGGTTGGCCTTTCCTTCATTTTCTGTTCCACATTTTGTCCCTGTATTTCTTTCCATGGGTATTTTGTTTCCACTTCTAAGAAGGACCAAAGTATCCACACTTTGGTCTTCCTTCTTCCTGAGCTTCATCTAAAAACCCCCATCTTTTAGTTTGTGTAAACTATCTAAATCTTTCTAAGAGTATCTTGAAAGAGAATCTTCTCTCCAGCAGCCTCAGGATTGAAGGTATTAATAAAGTGAATCTTTATAATATCATTGGCTAACTTACTCTGTGAGTCTAGTTCCTGGCCCCAAAGATATTACAGTTTAAGTGAAATCACTGATTAGAAGAGTGTGACCCAATAATTTTAGATGGAATTATATGGGATGGTCTTGATGAGGCTGAAGTTATTGAACAATTTAATTCTTTGGGCTTTAGTTTTCCTATGGAATTAGCACATACCCCTGCCTCAACATTCCAAGTTTGATACTCTCTCTAGATAGATCAAGATGCAGGATCAATTTTGCGATTATTTTAAATCTCAGCCATTCATTCTTGTCATGAGTGACTGCTGTCTGAGCCAAAACACTGTCATGTTGGGCCATTCATCTGTGCCATCTTGGAAAAGACTGTTGCTACTAGGCTTCACATCCTGTCAGAGATGGGCAGACAGGGTCAAGAAACTCTCATCAGAGTATCCATCTGCTCTGTACTACATGTTGTACACAACTCTGCCTTAATTATAAGACAACTTCTGAGTGGAGCTACAGTGTTTATTCTGAGTAACTAAGGGAGAGAGCTTCATATGAATTAATAATGGGAGGTCCTCATTCCTGTTCAAGAAACTCTTTGCAGGTATGTGCTTCAGGAAAGGAGCACCCATAACTTCCTTAGTCATTCCTTTCTACAAAGTAAGCCCAATAAACCTATTGTTTTTCTAAAATGAACTTTGGAAAACTTGTACTTTGGCTTATCCATTCATCATTGGTAACTCAGGAGAAAGAAGGCATTTTAGCAATAATCCCATGGACTCATCATTCAGTGTATAAGCAGAAAGTAGACACTTAGATTTCAAAAATATTCACCTTAAAAAATAATTAGAAAATTCAAGAGAAGGGCAGAATTTTCAGCTAATTATGAAGAGTCCTTTAAAAATTACAAATACTCAAACTAAAATGTCACTTTAATCAATTGATAGATTCTCTTGGGCTAGAACTCCAACATAGGAGCTTTATTGGACAGATGTTGGATTTTCTTCAGTATTGACACAAACTTAATTATTACTTTATGCACCAAGAATGAAGGGATCAGAGATAAAACCTGCCTATGGTATCAGATATGATGAAAATCTTTAAGCCAAAGGAACCTTCCCATTATAATCAGATTCTACATGACCAACACAAGTAGTAAATGTAATAAGTTAACAATATAAAGTATAACAAAATATCTTATAAGTTAACAATAGATGAAATGAAAGGAATTAAGGACAGGAAATTAAAGAGATACAAGTGTGAGTATATGAGTATATGTACAAATATTTATGCATGTATGTAGTGGTCATTGCATGTACACATCCAGGCCATGGCATGCATGTGGAAGTCAGAAACAGTTTGAAGGAGTTGGTTCTCTACTTTCACTATGTGGAATCCTGGGATTAAACACAAATTGTCAGGCTTGGCAACAAGAGCCTTTACCTGCTAATCCACCTTACAGGCTTTCAAAACTTGCTACAAACATGAATGTGAAAAGTAGAAAACAAAAATGATAAGTGATTTTTTAAAAAAATTCATAATTGCTGAGAATATTTTAAGGAAAATGAGAATATAATCCAAAGGTAAAATACAGAAAATAAAATGAATTCCTTAAAGTTGTAAGTCTGAATAATAAGACTTTTAGAATAACAAAATGAAAGAAGTATGAAAATACATCGTAGGAGTGTAAAAAATATCTGACAGCCTGAGATAAATATTCTTTTATGGAGTCAGGCTGAAAAGCAGCAAAGTGAACTCAGTGAGACTGATATGGGGAATTTCAATGATATCAAATGAAAAGGATAAGTAAAGAAATGGATGGAATAAATAGTAGCTAAAGAGCTTTGAGAGAAATGCATTATCCAAGATTCTTATGTCTGACCAAGTCACTGTCTGGGTTATAGGACATAGAAGGTATATTTTTAACTATAGAAAGAGTCTGAAAGCATTGTATTCATGCACATTTACTAAAATGTACTAATTCAACTCAAAGTAGAAAATAAATTCACGTTAGAAGATATTAAAAAACTAGACTCACATTTTCACACCAAAATTGCAAGAAAAGACATCTGAAATAAAAAATAAAGTTTGTTGAATTCTTACCATGCAATTTGTTAACTCTTATATTAGAAAATAGATTTGATATCATAGCAGGAAAAAAATAAAGCTCCAATATTCAGCCCAGAAACAAACCTTATAAAAGGGAAAACGTGTTTTATCAAAAAGTTAATACTTGAGTGATATTACCAATAATATACAACTACATATCATTTAGTATAAAAAGGGTGTAAAACATGACCTGACCTGTAGCCATAGACCAGTACACTGACAAGAACAAATCTAAAATCTTATGAAAATGCCATCTTATTTACTGTTATATTACTTGAAGAGACACCATGACAAAAGCAACTCTTATAAAAGACATCACCTAATTTGGAGATGTCTTTCAGTTATAAGGGGTTAGTCTATGATCATCATAGTGGGAAGCAAGAGAGAGAGAGAGAGAAAGAGAGAGAGAGAGAGAGAGAGAGAGAGAGAGAGAGAGAGAGACTTTTCACCTCCTCCAAGGCTACCCCTCCTAATCCATCCGCATTAGTTCAACTAACTAGTAACCACCCATTCAAATACATGAGCCTATGTGGGTTATTCTCATTCAAAAAACCTCATTCTACTCTCTGGCCTTCAAATCCATGCCTTAATGCAAAATGCATTTAGTCCAGCTCAAAGTCCTCATAGCCTTTCTCAGTCTCCACACGGTTTAGAAGTCCAAAGTTTCCTCTGAGAGTTAAGACAATCTCTTAACCCTCTCTAAGCCCTGTAAAATGAAAAGGCAATTTGCATACTCCAAACATAAAATGGCACAGAATCTCATTCCAAAAATAGAAGAGGTGAAGTGTTGAGGAAAGCCTGCATCGAAGCAAAACAGCAATCCAACAGGAGAAATACCAAATTTTATACTTCCATGTCCGATGGCAAAATGTTCTCTAGATCTCCATTTCGTCGACTGTAACTCACTTCTCTCTCTTGGACCGGTTGTTTCTACAGCCTATCAGAGGCCCTTCTTGGCACGCGTCTAATGGCTCTGGCAACTCCAACATTGTGAGGTCACTAATGAAATCCAAGATTCACCTCACAGCTTTGTGAAATAGACTTTTCTGTCATTCGTGCAGGAATAACATGAAAGCCATGAATAGTATAGAATCATATGCTGTTTGCTGGGGATGGAAACTGGCCTCCTCTTTGAATTATATTTGTATTTCCTTTGCTACTTATGCTTTTCCTTAATATGTTTTACAAGTTGAGATCACAGCTGTGTGTCATTTTGCCTTTCAGGGGGACACCCTTCTCTTATTCCATTTAAATCAGGCGTTTCATGAGACTTTTATCTGCTTTAGCTCAAAGATCCAACTTTACATTTCCTGGTGCTCCATTATTTCTCAAACGACCTTTTGAGCTTATTTGTCCTGCTCGCTTTTCTTCATTGTAGATCTGGATAAGAGTGTTCACTAATAACTACATGGCACAGCCTGTCATGAAATATCCTCTGACAATAATACTGCTACAGAAACCTTCCATTTATTATTGGGAATATGTTTAGGGCAAAGGTAAAAAGCAACTCTATTCTTTGCAGAAATAACACAAAAGAGGCCTCTCAGCCAGCCAATTAGATTATATTCTTACCTTCTGAAACCTCTTGATCTGGGTCACCACAATTCATATCACCCTCAGAATCACTGTCTTTCATGCTGCTACTAGGATAGCTTATTAAGCTCCACTTAAAGTGTTTACCTGCTTTTCTAATCTGTTTTTTTAATGTTCCATCAATGTGAAGAGATACAATGACAAGAGAATCCTTAATTTAAAAAAAAAAAAGCATTCATCTGGGGGTTTGCTTACACTTTCAGAGGGTAATTCCATGATTCTCATGGTAGGAAGCAGACAAAATGGTACTAGTACCAGATTACACCTCCTAATTCTTCCCAACAGCTCATCAGCAGTGATCTAGGCATATAAATATATCAGTTCATGACAAGGAATTCCCATTCAAACCATCAGATATTGAAATTCTTCAATTTTTTTTCCCAAACAACACCAATGTCAGAGTTGTCATAAAAATATCCCAGTCCTTGCTAACAACTTCTATCTTAGTTCCTGTTCTATCACTGTCAAGAGACACAGCTCAAGTCAATCATATTTGCATACTCCCCACTATAAAATCCAATTCTTAAATATTCAGACACTTAAGATTTTCCAAGTACAAGAACAGTGACAGATAGCATCATGAAAGACAGAAATTAAATATATATACAAATGAAAATGACACTTCATAAATTTAACATAATTTAGAAAATAAACTACAAAATATGGTATATTACAATATTTGAACAAAGTAGATTAAATCTATAAATGGTCAAGGAACTGTCAAAAGGCATTAGATTACACATGTATTTTTACCAGATTCTGTCAAGGTTTAATCATATATAAATAATCATTTGCCAAGTAACACACCAAAAATTAATAATAAAGGCAAGCATGAGATTGCACACGTGAGATTGTTTCATGGGTACAAACAAACTTGAGCCAACTCGAGACATTTGTCCTCTGGCTTACAGATACACCATAAATTAAATTAATGTAAGATTATCTGTCAATATCTATCTCTCATCTATATATATTGAAATTCATTGAGCAGAAATCTGTTATGGAAATGTTACACACCTGTAAGAGCTTTTAAGGTAAATTTATTACATGATCTCTTTCTTCTGAGCCTGTATTTTGAATCAAATCATCTAGTAGAATTTCTAAGCATCAATACATTTTGACATTGTCTAAAAGATTCTACTCAGCAACCGGTTTCAAGGTCATCCACTTTAGGCAGAAATTTCCCCACAAATTTAAGATTCCATTATTGAAGAAAAAAATCACATTCTGTTATTTCCCCTCTGCTGAGATGGAGATAATTTTCATAAAGCTTTTCACATTTTCACAGTGCTAGCATCTTATATAAAATTAGGACTAAAGAGTCATATGATACATGATACATAAAGTGGATAAGAAAAATAAAGTCTGTTTATTTCAGATGCTTCTATGTGGATATATACATTCAAAAATGTATCATTTATAACTCTGTTATAATATACTCCATTATCAGTGTCATTAGTTAGAAATATTAGTTATTTATGATTCTGTTGTATTTCATTTTTTTAATAAATACTTGGAGGTTCTTTTTGTCTGATACAAACATGACTCCAAAGCACACCAGAGAGGCCACAAACACAGCTGCTATGTTTTATAGAGTAACCAAAGACATTCAATAGAGTGATTGCTTTTTCCTATTATATATTATTTCACAGTGCAAAATATATGCATTTTCTACTGCTGCATAGCAAAGCTCTCTCTCATCTATTCAGAGCTCCTGCGTACCATGAATTGCTATATTCATAAATCTGTGTTTTCTTAACACGCTTCTGTGAATTGATTTAGTTGTGTGCAGCAACACATTCAAACATCCTTGTCACTTCAGATAGTATGTATCATTAACAGGGTAATTGAAATAATAAATCTGTGAGCACCCTTAAGATTTCAAGAATATATTATGGGATATAGAGCTAACAAATGATAGAAGTGATTTTTCTTTTTTTGACCCCACTTTCATTGTTGTTAGCAAAAGTAAAACTTTATGCTGATGTGCAGATAAAAGGATGCTCATAAAAATGTAAAAAGTCATCATTTGCCATTACATACTACAACAATATCCATAAATCAGTGGAAAAATTCCATGTGGTACTGTGTGAATACAGCCAAGCACATTAATGCTTCTGAAACTCGGGGTAGGGTGGTCTTTACAGAATTCCCTCACCAGGCACAACGATTTCATCTTTTCAGTGAGCAGAACCATTGAATGAGTAGGCTTTAATGTTTTCAATAGCCTACTCTAATATGATAGTTGTCACAGGTTAATGGTGATTAGTTATAGATTTCAAAAAGTTGAAAGAGGTGAAATAATAATAAGTCTTCTTCTAAGGTGTACTCAAATGTCTTAGGCATGGATTTATGTCATTTTTTTTATAGAGTGCTGATAATTTCAAAAAAAGGGGTAAATGAAAAATTATTTTTTCTTTCATATATTTTACAGTAAACAATATTAATCAAAATAACCATTCTTGACAAATAAGTTGAGAGTAATTATTATCAAGAGGATTTGTGATCTTAATAAAGGCAATAAAAATGATCTGGAAGCTGGGAGGTGATGGCGCACACCTTTAATTCAGGACTTGGGAGGCTGAGGCATGGGATTTTCTGAATCAAGGCCAGCCTGGTCTACAGAGTTCCAGGATAGTCAGGGCTATAAGGAGAAGCCCTGTCTCGAAAAAAAAAAAAAACCCACCAAACAAAATAATCTGAAAAACTATATTAACAATTAAAGGGAAAATAAAATATATTGGCTGAAAAACCATTGCTAGATTTGAAAATGGATTATAAATTCTCTATAATTGAATCAAGTAGTTATTGTCATAGTAAGAGACATCAATGAAAGAATGAAGAACACACTTTTTTTTAGCTGTTCTGTAAAATTATTGAAGTATATGCATTATATAAATAATAATTTCAACAATAAAAAGACCCAAATTCTGATGTAATATTTCTTCTAAAAATAACTGTGAGAGATATTAAGGACAATATGTAAAAATGGATTAAAAACACCAACTAAATACTTTTAAATAATATCTGGGGAAGAATGTTCTTTTTACATATCAACATCTTAGCCATTGCTTGGGGTAATTTTAAAGTAACATTAGGAAACTAGAAGGCATTCCATTAACATAATCCTGAGCAATATAAGAGTGCTTAAAAAATTCATAAGGGAATATGTGCACTTTTACTAAGTATTTCCCCTGAGGAGAAGTGATTAAGTGTCTCTTTATTCTAGATATCGTGTCTACAGCTGACCAATGAAGCAATACCATCTAAGTATAGACTAGTGAATCAGTGAGCATGATATAACTTCCAGAAATATTGGTGAAGTTTTACTCACCAAAAGTATGTATACCATTTGCTGTAACAATGTCAGCAGGAACTCTATAAGGAGTGAAAATTTACACATGTGTCATCCATAGCAGTCCCTTTCCAACTTTGAAATGGTTAAGCAGATGAACATCTCATCTTCCCAGCAACTACTACTGTTATTATTGTCTTAGGGAGTACTTACCGATCTATATCGATTTGTGGGGCTTTTGGGTCTTTCCTTTTAGTTCCTTTGTATTTTTTTTCTGTGTTTTTGTTGTCATTGTTTTATCTCCAGAATATTAACAATTCAAACAGAATAGTGACACAATACTACAAATAAATACAACTCGCCAATGTTTTTCTGCTGTCCTCATACAGGCACAAACAAATAAAAACATCTGAAGACAGCTGCATCAAACATTGCTTGCAATAACAAATCAAACAAATGAACAGAACCACATCAATAGCAAGATGTATTTAAACAAGATACCATAAACATTTATTTAAATGTATGAAAATATGATTAAGATAAAAAGTTTTCAATCTTTCATAAAAAAGAAGAGGGAGAGTTACATGTCTATAAGAAATTACCATGATCTCATTGGCTGAAGAAGTGGATTGCATTACAAGAGTTTACCTTTATTCTCTTTGGGAAGAAAAAAAGAAAAAAGAAAAAAACATAAAATGAGGGCCATGGCTCTATGCATACCTCAGAGACTGGGGTAGTTTTACTGTGAGTCTGAGACCAGTGTGGGCCAGAAAATAGATTATAAGACACCTTGAGCTACATAAACACTACACAACAACAACAACAACAACAACCTCTGGAATGCATTATATCTTGTACACAAATGTGTGTTCATGTTTAAAATTTTTTCCTCCTTTTTAAAATTTGCTTATTCAGTTTACATATTTCAAGCTTTCAAATGGTGAATGGAATCAGATGATGAGAACATAACCTTTGAAATGACTTCATTCAATTTAGTATACTAAACATTTTTAAAGTCTTCTCATAAGACTGCATTTTTACTTGGAATGACAGAAACAACAACAACAAAAACCTTGCAGAATGCGTTTGTGCCTAAGGACTGAGAGTGATGTGTACTTGCAGACCTATTACCAGGTGAACTCTATTCCTTGAAATAATTACTTTTCATTCATGACATAATATCATGAAATATGTCATTCACTGTTGAGTAGCTATCCAATATTGATAAAACATAGGGTAAAATATTATTTTAGAAAGTTTCTGAGATGGCTATGTCTGGATTTTGCAGTATTAGAAAGCTGAGGCAGCATGAGCACCATGAGTTGCAGGGTTATATGGATTGCATATCTAAGCACTAATTAAAAATAAATATCAAATAAATGAATACTTAGACTAAAAACACACTTGCATTTTTGGTATTTGGAAATCAGCAGTATCATTAGGATACAGAGAGAAGAATACATTCTCCAATGCCTGATAATAGTAGACAAAGACTGAAGGAACACCAGTTTGGTCCATGGGGCCAGACCTGTCTCATGGTATTCCATTATGATTGATAGACTAGACTCTACTGGTGTAGAAACAGCACAATGAACCAAAAAAA
>NW_022196903.1:72765931-72773306 GCF_008632895.1 Mastomys coucha
AAAAAAAAAAAGAGAGAGAAAGACTGAGGATATGGAAACATATCTAAGAGGGCAAGCTACCTTTAACTAGAAACATGGGGGACTAAGAGAAGCTTCCTAATTCATCACAAGACAAATTTCTTGTTACTTATAATGGCTTTGGAGTCTTTCTGAATTGCAATGAAATATTGTTCAATGACAGATTTAAATTTACATCAACAAAACTAGACCTTATGCTATAAAGTGGCCTCCTTACAGAATTTGATAGCTAATATTGGTAACACAGAATAGACACCTGTTGCATTTTTAGAGGAAATTTATAATTGAATACATGTTGCTCATGTTCAGTTGTGAAAAAAAAACAGAAAAATAAGAACAAATATATAATTTTAATCTTGTAACTTAATATACCAAAGACTAACAACATTTACAAAAACATTTTAAAAAATACCAATGGAAGGAGTTACAGAGACTAACTATGGAGTAGAGACTGAAGGAAGGACAAGCCAGCCTAAATATAGCTATCTCCTGAGAGGCTCTGACACTACCTGACTAACACAGATGTAGAGGCTCACAGCCATCCATTGAACTGAGTACAGGGTCCCCAATGAAGGAGTTAGAGAAAGGACTAATGGAGCGGAAGGGTTTGCAGCCCCCTAGGACGAACAACAATATGAACTAACTAGTACCCTCAGAGTTCCTAGGGACTCAACCACCAACCAAGGAGTATACATTGTAGGACTGATTGTTCTGGCAGCATGTGTATAGTAGAGGATTGCAAAATCAATCATCAGTGGGAGGAGAGGTCCTTGGTCCTGTGAAGGTTCTGTGCCCCAGTGTAGGGGAATGCCAGGGCCAATAAGTGGGAGAGGGTGGAGTGGCAAGCATGGGGAGGGGGGAGCCAACAGGTGTTTGTTCTTGTTGTTTTTGTTTGTTTGTTTGTTTGTTCCTGGGAGGAGAAACTGGGAAAAGAAAAATCATATGGCATGTAAATAAAGAAAATATCTAATAAAAAAATCAAAACTAAAAAATCTTTGCTTACTTTTCAAAAAGAATTGCACAACTAAAATTCTATTCAGCATTGTGCATTAAATATTTTGTGAATTAGATGAAATGACTGAGTGAACAAAAAATGAATAATTATTAAAATTAACATTAAAGTCAATACAGAGGTTTAGAAAAAGAATAAGGAAAGTAGTAATGCAAAATTCTAATATTAATGTTATGAAGCAATAAGGATGAAACAAAAGTTTATATATAATCTTAAAAAGTTGTTTGAAAGCCGGGCAGTGGTGGTGTATGCCTTTAATCCCAGCACTTGGGAGGCAGAAGCAGGCAGATTTCTGAGTTCGAGGCCAGCCTGGTCTACTGAGTTCCAGGACAGACAAACCCTGTCTCAAAAAAAAAACCTCTACTAATTTTAAATTATAGCAATCAAGACCATCTATTAAGTTTATTGAAGAAAATTAGGGAAATACACATGAACTGTGAACTGTAAGGTCTAATATTCAAATCTGAATATATGTTTACACAATGCATATATATTATATGTATATTATATTTATATATTATATATTTAAATATATTATATAGTATATATATTATACACCAGATAAGTAGACAGACAGACAGACAGACAGACATATAGATGAATAGGTTGATAGATGAATAGATAAATTGATAGAGGGAGAGAAAGAGAGAGAGAGAGCAAAAGAGAGAGAGAGAGAGAGAGAGAGAGAGAGAGAGAGAGAGAGAGAGAGAGATACATAAATACATAGATACATAGATACATAGATACCTTCTGCCTGGGAATGAAGGTATAAAGCTTTAAGCTGATATCCCAGTGCTATACCAGCCTGCTTCCCACCATGATAAATGGAATAACAATCAGAAATCATAATAAAGCCCTTCGTTAAATTCTCTTTTGGAAAAGTTGCCTAAGTTATGATGTCTCTTCACAGCAATACAACAGTAAATAAGACATAAATATATCATATATTCACACACATATATATTTTTATTAGGTATTTTCTTTATTTACATGTAAAATGATATCTCCTTTCCTGGTTTCTCCTCTGAAAAAAAGAAAATAAAAGAAAATAAAAGAAAAATTAAAAACCCTGTTCCCTCCCCCCTCCCTCTACTCACCAATCTACCCTCTCCTGCTTCCTGGCCATGGCATTCCCCTACACCAGAGCATAGAACCTTCACAGGACCAAGGTCCTCTCCTCCCATTGATAACTGAGTAGGCCATCCTCTGCTATACATATGCTGCTGGAACCATTAGTCCCACCATGTGTACTCTTCGGTTGGTGGTTTAGTCCCAGGGAGCTCTGAGGGTACTAAGTTCATATTGTTGTTCATCCTAAAGGGCTGCAAACCCTTCAGGTTCTTGGGTCCTTTCTCTATGATAAAAGAGAAATGAAGGAAGTTGATTTTAATATATAAATTTAACATATAAGTTCACACTACCTGAATGTTCTTATAACAAACCTATTGAAGGGTGGTTAATTATAATGAGAATAAAAGCTCTAGTGTCGATAGAACTGTCACAAATATTTAGTTTATTTTACTAGTATATTATTAGTCAGCAATATGTTGATATTTTTAGATTGGTGAAATGAATACCAGAGAAAATTTAATTGGTAAAATAATGGCAAATAAGTTTTATGTGAAGTTGTTAGTAACACAAAACAAGTATAGTCTATGAACTGTGCTGAAGAGTTTAAACTCTACTCTTTAAAAAAAAAAATCAATCCAAGCTTGACTTGAGTATCAAAAACTATATACTAACATGCTAGGTATCTGGTGTTAAAGGCAAAATTAGAGGAATCTAGATAGTACAACGTATTTAAACATCCTCTAAGACTGCACTCTTCCAAAGTTAAGCAGCAGAAATAAGAACTGAAATTTTATTTAGATCACAATGGCATTACTGCTATATTCCTTTATGAAAAAATTTAAGCTCGAATACCCATTGCTCACTAACTTCTAACTACTAGATGCTACAGACATACTAAGAGAAAGAAATGTAAACACATACAAAATTTTAATGGTAAATATATAATCCATATACATAAAATATTTGAATAAATAATAGAATAGATTCTATTAATCATATAAATCAGAAAAAAATCATTCCTACATTCAGTCTCCCATCTATGAAACCAGAATACTTCATGAATTAGACAGTCTCCCCATTGGTTAATAAAACATATTGAACATATTACAGATGGATGAACATTATTTGGGACTGAAGAGGATGAAACTGCTTACATATTGCTTATCGGCTTCTTAGAATGATTTGAAATGATTTATAAGTTACCAAACTATCTAACACTTAACAAGATAAAATTTATGTCTAATATCCAATCAATCATCACCAAACTGGTACTGATACAGTACAATGTGTCATAATAAATAGAATCCATATGATGCAGAACTGAAGCAGATGTTATAATGGGAAAGAACACACATTCAGGTAACTAATGCAACTATATCCCAGATGCTGAACCTTTTGAAAGACAATTTACTCTTTAAAAGACAAAAAGAAACATTTCTACCATATAATCTAGATAGTCCACACCCAAGCAAAATATAAGCATACACTGATGCAAATATTTGTAAGTCAATGTTCACATCATAGATCTGTTATAGCTCAGATCTGAAAATATGGCATATCCAGCTATAAATTAAAGACAATAATCTATGATATACCTATAAAGTGAAATGTTATCAGAAAGGTAAAGATAAAGAATAAACTATAGATACAATACTCTCATTTCAATCAAATTATATGGAGTAAAAAAAAAAATCTAAAGAATTCCCACAAAATGAATAATGTGTACTGAAGTCTTTAAAATGAGAACTAATCTTTAGTGCCTAGAGACAGATTATTTATCCTAGAAACAGGGGTTGCAGAAATATTTAAATTGCTTGCTTCTCTTCCAATAGCTAACATCAATGTAAATGGAGACAAATATAAATCAATTCCACTAAAATCAGGGACAAGACAGGGCTATCCACTCTCTCCCTATCTCTTCAATATAGTACCAGGAGTTCTAACTAGAGCAATAAGACAACTAAAGGCGATCAAGTGGCTACAAATTGGAAAAGAATAAGTGAAAGTATAACTATTTACAGGTGACATGATAGTATACAGAAATGAACCTAAAAACTCTACCAGAGAACTCTTACAGCTGATAAACACCTTCAGCAGAGTGGCTGGATACAAAATTAACTCAAAGAAATCAGTAAGTAGCACTCCTCTATACAAGCAATAAACCAACAGAGGAAGAAGTTAAGACAATACATATCACAATAACCACAAATCATATAAAATATCTTGGTTAGATTCTAAACAAGCAAGTAAAAGACCTGTATGGTAATAAGTTCAAGTCTCTAAAGAAAGAAATTGAGGATGATATTAGAAAATGGAACTATTTCCCATGCTCATGGATCACTAGGATTAACAGTGGAAATGGTGATCGTACCAAAAGCAATCTAGAGATTCAATGCAGTCCCCATCAAAATTCAAACACATTTTTATAGACCTTGAAAGAGAAATCCTAATTTCACATGGAAAAGCAAAAACCCAGGATATCCAAAACAATCCTGAACTATAAAAATACTATGGAGGAATCACCAGCCCTGACATCAAGCTGTACAATAGAGTAGTAATGATAAAAACTGTATAATATTGGTACATAAATAGACGCTTTGATCTCCTTTGCAAAGGAGAGGTAGAGGGTGGGATGGGAGGATCTGTTTAAGAGTATAGTGGGAGGAGAGGATAATATTAGGATTGTACAGTGAATAAATAAATAAATTTAATAAAAAATAAACAATGTGATTTTACAATTATTAGAAATAAAACAAAAACAACACCACCAAAAGGATTTGCTTCTCTTACAGGGAACCTAAGCTAACAACCAACTGTAATTTCACCTCTTGAGAATCTGACACCTTTGTGCTCTGTGGGCACTTGCAGGTACCAGTGCAAACATACTAATACATATATGAGTGAATTTTTTTTAAAAAAGTCATTAAAATATAAGAAAAAAGAATTTAACAAATAAAATTTCTAAATAAAAATGGTTTGCACAAACTTCACAATTATCTCCATTAAAATCTGGGAGACACACAATTGCATTCTTTTCCCCATTACATAAAACTCCCTATTATATAACCTATTGAGAATTTAAAATATATTAGCAAAGTGAAAACATTTTTGCTTTCAATTTATGCATCTCTCATTAAAACACATTTAAAATTTATAAGAAAATGGACTGTAGCTGCCCCTAGAGGCATCGCAGATAGCTACTGTGTTACATGTGTGTCAGTAGTTGTAAAGGAGAGAGATTATGTCTACACTTGGAGTTCTGACTCTGAATATCTGAATGATTTGTAGCTTAACATGCCCTGATAAAAGCAAGCTGGAAGCCTGGCAGTAGTAGCCCATGCCTTTAATCCCAGCACTTGAGAAGCAAAGACAGGTGGATTTCTGAGTTTGAGGCCAGCCTGTTCTGCAGAGTGAGTTCTAGGACAGCCAGGGCTATACAGAGAAACCCTGTCTTGAAAATAAACAAACAAACAAACAAACAAAATTAAGCCTGAGACCAATACCAGTCCTGCACCAGGTAGGTCCGGTTGGACTTCCAAGATATGAAGCAAGCCAGAGACAAGAAGAACTCTTCTTGGGACTGTGTGTCTCAGGTGCGAATTAGCCTGAGCCTGATGGCCACTTGGGTGGGCTGGGATAGGAGGAAGCCTGAGTTCACCACCAGACTAGTGCCATGGAGCTTAGATTAGACAGGGAATTAGCCGGAGATGAACACTAGTCCAGTGCTGTGCAGGTCTAGCAGTACAGACCCTGTTCAAGATGACCTCTGTCTAGTGGGGCATAGCACACTTGAGACAACATAAGACACTCAGAGACCTTGGGTACCACTAAGAAAAGCAAGTAGGTGGTGGAGAAATGGAAGAGAAAGAGAAAGAGAAGGATATGGGCACAGGAAGAGAAACAAAACTGGAGAGTCGAGGGTAGGAAAGTACACACTGATCTGATGGCACCTGGGACCATGGTGGGGTCCTGCCATGTGTACTACCACTAGGTGCCACATTTGGCTCCCACTCATAGCAGGGTTCTGTTAGCATCTAAATCCAGTCAGACCTGCCTGGTCTGGGCTGCCACCCCAGGACATGTTGATGTCTGAGGGCTGTGCAAAATGTCTTCCACCCTTTATCTGGGTGTTGTGGAAGATCTAATCCTAGAGTCACAAGATCAGGAGAGGCCCCTATGGTGGGCAGGACAGCATGCCCCTTGGTCACCCAAGCAGGAGATCTGTCTTGCCCCACAAAAGCTGCAGAACAGTAGAGCTGACTCTGGATGTGGACCAGCCCTGAGGATATGAACGTGGGAGAGCGTGTATTGCCTCTTATTGTACAGTGTTGTCTTCATGTTTTAAGGGAAAGATATCCTCCTTGCTCCTCACCTCTTAACACCAGCAGGAAGCAGGAGAGTGGGCCTCAACAGGACTATAAGAGCAGAAAAGCTGGCCCTATCCCTCCCATGCTGCAGCGCATGATTGAGAAATCAGGCCCTAAACCTCACTTGGCCAGCACTGTAGAGCTGACTCTGATGCTGGAGTGGGGGTGAATTAACCCAAAGATGTTAGCATGGGAGAGCTAGTCATGACCCTGGTCTGCCATGCAGCAAGGGAGTAAGTGAAGGGGGAAGCAAGGGTGCAAGCAAGGGTGTAGCAGAGTATAAGTATCTATAAATAATTACAAATGTTAAGTCTCATAAGGTAAATAATAAATTGCACTTGTAGATGTTTAAGAAAGTAGGCATGGTAGAGACATTTGGCTAATTTGAATATGTTCAATATTCAATATGTTCAGTCCAATAGTACATTAAGTTTCTCTATTTCTTCCTATGCTTACATATATCTGTTTAAATTTCTATTCTGTTTCCATGTGGTCAGCTATATGCAAATCAGATTCTGAACTTTAACATGACTATGTTATTTTCACTCACGATTTACATAATATTCTTTTTTGGTATTACTTTCTAGATTCAGTTATAAATTGAAGAAGATAAGTGGGAGACTAGAAAGACAGCTCAACATTAAGACTGCTAGCCTCTTTTGAAGAGGACCTGATATGTTCCCAAACTCGTGTCATGCGGCTCATAATGACTTAGAGTTCCAGAATCGTCTAGTCACTGAGGGTACTTGTATCCACAATCTCATCTCCTCCCCCGCCACCCCCACATGCCCACTCACATTAAACAAATGTATTTTAAATGATTTATTTCCCTATTTAGGAGTGCACTCTGTGTTACAGGTTTTCACAATCTAATAGAAGCAACCCTATTGTCTAAGGACTCCTTTCC